>NC_083775.1:41210496-41365496 GCF_963514075.1 Conger conger
GGGCCGAGAGCCCTTCACTGGAGAGAGGGAGAGAGGAGTCAGACTGCACCCATCCCAAAGGACGCAGGACAGGGAGAGGACAGCTTCACTGGAGAGAGGGAGAGAGGAGTCAGACTGCACCCATCCCAAAGGACGCAGGACAGGGAGAGGGCAGCTTCACTGGAGAGAGGGAGAGAGGAGTCAGACTGCACCCATCCCAAAGGACGCAGGACAGGGAGAGGGCAGCTTCACTGGAGAGAGGGAGAGAGGAGTCAGACTGCACCCATCCCAAAGGACGCAGGACAGGGAGAGGACAGCTTCACTGGAGAGAGGGAGAGAGGAGTCAGACTGCACCCATCCCAAAGGACGCAGGACAGGGAGAGGACAGCTTCACTGGAGAGAGGGAGAGAGGAGTCAGACTGCACCCTTCCCAAAGGACGCAGGACAGGGAGAGGACAGCTTCACTGGAGAGAGGGAGAGAGGAGTCAGACTGCACCCATCCCAAAGGACGCAGGACAGGGAGAGGACAGCTTCACTGGAGAGAGGGAGAGAGGAGTCAGACTGCACCCATCCCAAAGGACGCAGGACAGGGAGAGGGCAGCTTCACTGGAGAGAGGGAGAGAGAGTGGCTGAATCTCTACTGACTGGGGGTGGGCCTCTGCTATAGGTCATTTAATACCTCTAACAATTCATATCATGATATAGCATGTTTTCTGTTAATTCAGTAAACAAAGTGTACTTAAAATAACCACATGGTAAAGCCTATTTTTGTATACTCCTGTGTTCATTAAATACTTGACAAATGAAAAGCACTTGCTAATTATTATTATTTTTATTTTTTTAAGAACTAGTGCAAAATGAACATAGTTTCAAGTGAAACTAAAGAGAGAAAATAAATATAGGCCCAGCCTACAAAAGGAAAATGTAAAATATCAAAGGTAAACATGAAACAGTTCCAAGTATAGCAGCAATTAGGGCTGAGCCATATGGACAAAATCAAATGGATATTTTTGACCAAATACCTTGATATTGATATTGTGACAATATTGTAGGGATCACTATTAACGCTTTCACTAAATACACAACGAGATAAAGGCAAATAGAGCGGCTAGAACAGTCTGGCAAGTTACATCAAGAAAATTACATCACTTCGCTGTAATGCAGCCTTTAAAACCAAGAAGCCATATCACGATATTACAATTTCCAAAATCTAAGACTACATCTAGTCTCATGTCACAATACCAATATAATATCAATATATTGACCAGCCCTACTACTAACAAAAGTAGCCGGCTGGGATCGGTACTCTGTATTGGTCAATCCACTTAATGAAGTACTCCGGCAGAAAGGTAAGTGAGCGGTTTGGACTTCCATAAGTTTATGACGTCATCGTCATCTGCCTGCCGTCTGACCGGCCCACGTAGTGACCGGCGAATCAGAGCGCTCGGCACAGACGCCGTCAATTTTGTTGCAGAGCTAGCCAGCCAATCAGAAGAGGTTAATTCATACTACAGAGTCTTAAAGACTCATTGGGGAATGGATTTGTAAAAGTTAATGGAGATTATTTTTGTTATATAAAACCACATGCATGTTGTCATAGGACCTAAAATAAAACCCTGAGAAGCAGTAGGATATGGGCCCCTTCAAACGACAGTATTGTCAAAATCAACTTTAATTTTTATTTTATTTTTTACTTGAATCAAAGTGTTCAGGATAAGTGGGTTAGGATAATGAATGAATGAAAACTCTGATTAGGTATTTATTAGACTTATTGGTCTTCTGCTGTAGCCTATCCACTTAAGAGGTTTGAAGTGTTGTGTGTTCAGAGATGCTCTTCTGCATACCACTGTTGTAATGCGTGGTTATTTGCATTACTGTCACCTTCCTGTCAGCTTTGACCAGTCTGGCTCTTCTCCTCATCTGTCATTAATAAAGCTTTTGCGACCATAGAACTGCTGTTCACCAAATGTTTTTTTGTTTTTTGCATCACTCTGCAAACTGTGGAGACTGTTGTTAGTTAAAATCCCAGGAGATCAGCAGTTTCTGAGATACTCAAACCACCTTGTCTGCCACCAACAATCATTCCATGGTGAAAGTCACTTCGATCACATTTCTTCCCCATTCTGACATTTGGTCTGAAAAGCAGCTGAACCTCTTGACCATAACAAGCTGGTGAACAGGTCTACCTAATAAAGTGCTCACAGTGCATATAGCATGCCCTTACACAGGCAGAAAATAATCAGTGATACAAACCAGTTTAAAAGGCCAAGACTGACAAACCTGAATAACCCGTTACTGAGCAAGACTGCACCTGGTCACATTACATTATGATCATAGTGACATGGTCACAGTGGGCATGATTCTAGCTGAGCCGACCACTGCTGGCAATTCTGCTTTACTGCGACCCCAGCTTCTTATATCATTACTAGCTTTATGTTTGCCAAGACTTTCCTTTGAGCAAGAAACCATCAGTGCATCCTTTGGCATGTTTTTCCCCCGCAGATTGCCTGATGTATAAATGGTCAACCTGTGGGTCCACTTCTCCCCATGTGCCACGTCTAAGGGACGTGGCCTTGAACAGACGTTCCATTTGTTTAAGTCACGTCCTCTCCATTCCTTAATTTCTTTTACCTGCCACTTTTTCTCTCCTGATGGGCAGAGCTAGGAGTAGATAAGAGCAAGAAAGAGATGACAGAATTGAGCCCCGTGTCACTGAGGGAGGTCTGCAGTGAGGGAAGGTCCAAAGGGACATCCAAAAAGATGTTTTTACAGGTCCTGATGTTCATTCCAACGGGTACACCAAGTGGTTCCATCCCAGGCCATTGGTGTGGCATTTTTTCCTTGGGGATGCCAATATGGAAGCTGGCTGCACCACTCTGGAGATTTGAGACTTGACTCGGACTTGTGAACATTTCTGCATGCATTACTTCTCCAATTCAGTGGTGGAGTGAGAGCATTACTCAAAGCCCCACCAGCAGTGTGTTCTGGGGAACCATCACTGAATCCCTCAATAAGCAAAACAATGTCCAGCTCCACCCAGCCTTTTAACGCGGTTACACCGGTTGTCACATAGCATGTTCTCCCTCAGGTTATTACAGCTCATTCCTTGTCAATACTGTTTTTATGGTTTGCGCTTGTTTTTTTTATTCTTGACTGGAGTCTCATTTTGTAATAAATTACACCTGCACATGTCCTCAGCAATGCCACGTCGAAGCGAGCCGACCAATGCAGGAAGGCGATATTAATAGGATGGGAAAACTGCTCGTTTTAAAACCGGATCAGGCCAAGATAATCCCTCTCTAAATAACTGCCTGTGTAAGATAATAACTCTAAAGTTAGCCACAAGGCAAACGCGCAACGTGGCTTCACAAGACAGGCGAGACAATATTCTGTGGGGCTACCAGCACATCTTCAGAAAGGCCAAACTCTATTTTCCAAAATGGCCGATTCGCTGGAATCACCTGCTGTCAAATCTACCCCCCACGTAACACGGCCAAATGAACTCCTCCAATTTACTGCAATAACACTGTGTCCGTCCCCCCCCCCCGTCCGTCTCCGTCCCCTCCGTCCCCCCCCCCGTCCCCCCGACACTGGTTGCTAAGCAGTAAATTGCATGTCCATGGAAACCATTTCATGACATTAACTGCACAGCTCAGTGTGATAACAGCGTCAGGTCCAAAGGGCAACTCCACAGCCTCACAGGAGGTCCGGTCTGCCTGAGGTTTCTGTTCCAGCCCATGAGCTAGAACTGAGGTTTCTGCCAGCACTATAACCCACGCTGGTTCACTCCTGTACTTGAGCAGAGAAACCTTCAGGATTCGTTCAGTGTGCATCTGCAGCAGCCGCTGCGACACATGCTGAGCCAACATGCAGTGGAGCCAATTGACTAAGCAAGGGCAAAAACCCCAGAGACCGATCAGACCTCGTAGCGCTCCCCTGTCCCAGGCACACGATAGAGAAGGATGCGGATGGAAAACCAACTGATGTTAAGCTATTCTAAAACTCGCAACGAACAGATATGAGATTTGGAGTATTAGCCTGCATTTCAGATCCATTCCCCGCAAAGGCGACGATGAAGTGTTTTGCAGACAGTTTCTGTGAGTGCGGGTGCAGTGTTTGCAGTCAGTCTGTGAGCGGTGATACAGCAGGGGGGCGCAGTGTACAGTGGGAGGGGCGCAGTGTAAAGTAGGCGAGCGCAGTGTACAGTAGGGGGGCGCAGTGTACAGCAGGGGGGCAGTGTACAGCAGGGGGGCGCAGTGTACAGTAGGGGGGCGCAGTGTACAGTAGGGGGGCAGTGTACAGTGGGAGGGGTGCAGTGTACAGTAGGGGGGCAGTGTACAGTAGGGGGCGCAGTGTAAAGTAGGGGGCGCAGTGTAAAGTAGGGGGCGCAGTGTAAAGTAGGGGGGGCAGTGTACAGTAGGGGGGGCAGTGTACAGTAGGGGGGGCAGTGTACAGTAGGGGGGGCAGTGTACAGTAGGGGGGGCGCAGTGTACAGTAGGGGGGGCGCAGTGTACAGTAGGGGGCGCAGTGTACAGTAGGGGGCGCAGTGTACAGTAGGGGGGGCAGTGTACAGTAGGGGGGCAGTGTACAGTAGGGGGCGCAGTGTACAGTAGGGGGGGCAGTGTACAGTAGGGGGGGCAGTGTACAGTAGGGGGGGCGCAGTGTACAGTAGGGGGGGCAGTGTACAGTAGGGGGCGCAGTGTACAGTAGGGGGCGCAGTGTACAGTGGGAGGGGTGCAGTGTACAGTAGGGCGCAGTGTACAGTAGGGGGGGCAGTGTACAGTGGGAGGGGGGCAGTGTACAGTAGGGGGGGTGCAGTGTACAGTAGGGGGGGCAGTGTACAGTAGGGGGGGCAGTGTACAGTAGGGGGGGCGCAGTGTACAGTAGGGGGGCGCAGTG
The DNA here is from genome assembly GCF_963514075.1 of Conger conger. Lineage (NCBI taxonomy): Eukaryota > Metazoa > Chordata > Actinopteri > Anguilliformes > Congridae > Conger > Conger conger. The sequence goes on from NC_083775.1 coordinate 41,215,375, forward strand.
TACAGTGGGAGGGGGGCAGTGTACAGTAGGGGGGGTGCAGTGTACAGTAGGGCGCAGTGTACAGTAGGGGGGGCAGTGTACAGTGGGAGGGGGGCAGTGTACAGTAGGGGGGGTGCAGTGTACAGTAGGGGGGGCAGTGTACAGTAGGGGGGCGCAGTGTACAGTAGGGGGGGCAGTGTACAGTAGGGGGGGGCAGTGTACAGTAGGGGGCGCAGTGTACAGTAGGGGGGGCAGTGTACAGTAGGGGGGGCGCAGTGTACAGTAGGGGGGGCGCAGTGTACAGTAGGGGGCGCAGTGTACAGTAGGGGGCGCAGTGTACAGTAGGGGGGGGCAGTGTACAGTAGGGGGGGGCAGTGTACAGTAGGGGGGGCAGTGTACAGTAGGGGGGGCAGTGTACAGTAGGGGGCGCAGTGTACAGTAGGGGGGGCAGTGTACAGTAGGGGGCGCAGTGTACAGTAGGGGGGGCAGTGTACAGTAGGGGGGGCAGTGTACAGTAGGGGGGGCAGTGTACAGTAGGGGGGGCAGTGTACAGTAGGGGGGGGCAGTGTACAGTGGGAGGGGTGCAGTGTACAGTAGGGCGCAGTGTACAGTAGGGGGGGCAGTGTACAGTGGGAGGGGCGCAGTGTACAGTAGGGCGCAGTGTACAGTAGGGGGGCAGTGTACAGTAGGGGGGGCGCAGTGTACAGTAGGGGGGGCAGTGTACAGTAGGGGGGGCAGTGTACAGTAGGGGGGGCGCAGTGTACAGTAGGGGGCGCAGTGTACAGTAGGGGGCGCAGTGTACAGTAGGGGGGGCAGTGTACAGTAGGGGGGGCAGTGTACAGTAGGGGGGCGCAGTGTACAGTAGGGGGGGCAGTGTACAGTAGGGGGGCAGTGTACAGTAGGGGGGCGCAGTGTACAGTAGGGGGGCAGTGTACAGTAGGGGGGGCAGTGTACAGTAGGGGGGCAGTGTACAGTAGGGGGGCAGTGTACAGTAGGGGGGGCAGTGTACAGTAGGGGGGGCAGTGTACAGTAGGGGGGGCAGTGTACAGTAGGGGGGCAGTGTACAGTAGGGGGGGCAGTGTACAGTAGGGGGGGGGCAGTGTACAGTAGGGGGGGCAGTGTACAGTAGGGGGGGCAGTGTACAGTAGGGGGGCGCAGTGTACAGTGTGGGATCCTGTGCCAAAGTGCAGTCCAGGCACTAGGAGCGGCGGTCAGCATCGCCAGGCTGTGAGGTTAACCCATGACCGACTAACAATTCATGGTTATAATGGGATTAAGACGAGTAGGGGAGAGAGGGGTCGATTGTTATGTTTTCTGAGCAGGAAATTTACAGGAAACTGGTCTGTTGAAAAAGGACGCATATGGAGTCCTCTTTCAACAATGTGCAATGTGATTTACAGCAGGCTAGCTTGTTTCTGATCAGGGAGAGGGGAGAAAGAAACATTTTTAAACATTGGACCACGTGTCACAACTGACCCTGCTCTCCCGTACGTCTGGCAGCTCCACATGGAGATGAACACCGTTCTGACATCTGCCTGGTCCTGGCCCATTTAAAAATAAAGTTTCATATATATATATATATATATATATATATATATATATATATATATATATATATATATATATATATATATATATATACACACATATATATACATATAGATACACATATATGGACGTATATTAATTTAGAAGTATTTTTTTTGTTTTTTATATATCAGGAAGGGCAGACATTTCTCCCCTTCAAAAACAATCTCTCCACGCATCGGCCAAGAGCTTCAGTTTAAGAACACCATCTGACGAACCCTGCCCCTTTTTACCTGGTAGAAGCCATAAGTGCAGTCACAGGCACACAGTACATTTCAGGCATTATGTCAAAAACTGTTTTGGGTGAATCATCCACTGACTGGATAAAACGTGAGAATAGCAGAACAGGAGCGATATAAATACCTCCGCTATCACCCTGGCTTATGGTCCTCGTGGGTTCGGCAGACGCCAGGACAGTTGCCTTGGAGAAATGCACCGTTTCCAAAACACAGCAGACCGGTCGGAACGAAAGCCAAACCCAGCCAAGCGTGCGCGTTACAGGGCGAGACAGTCTCAGATAACGGTGACCCGTGGCACACCATATTCTACAGCTGGACAGCTACAGGCCTGCAGGTTGCAGATTCTGCCAATTAGCTAGGTGGCTAGCGGCTGAAGGCATTAGGCCCGGCTGTGCATCAGCCGAATGCACAGTCGATGCAGACACTGCACCCAGGCCATTAGTAGATTCACCAAATAAACAAGTCCCTGGAGAGTAGGGTCATTCAGAAGAATTTAAAAGTACAATCCAAAATAGTACAAATTTGACCAGGTTAATTTGCTTTTTGGCGGTGACATGGTGAATACAGGCTGTTGGCTCTCGGTCAGTAAGGGCAGAGACATGGGGAATACAGGCTGTTGGCTCTCGGTCAGTAAGGGCAGGGCAGAGACATGGTGAATACAGGCTGTTGGCTCTCGGTCAGTAAGGGCAGAGACATGGGGAATACAGGCTGTTGGCTCTCGGTCAGTAAGGGCAGAGACATGGTGAATACAGGCTGTTGGCTCTCGGTCAGTAAGGGCAGGGCAGAGACATGGTGAATACAGGCTGTTGGCTCTCGGTCAGTAAGGGCAGAGACATGGTGAATACAGGCTGTTGGCTCTCGGTCAGTAAGGGCAGAGACATGGTGAATACAGGCTGTTGGCTCTCGGTCAGTAAGGGCAGAGACATGGTGAATACAGGCTGTTGGCTCTCGGTCAGTAAGGGCAGAGACATGGTGAATACAGGCGGTTGGCTGTCGGTCAGTAAGGGCAGGGCAGAGACATGGTGAATACAGGCTGTTGGCTCTCGGTCAGTAAGGGCAGGGCAGAGACATGGTGAATACAGGCGGTTGGCTCTCGGTCAGTAAGGGCAGAGACATGGTGAATACAGGCTGTTGGCTCTCGGTCAGTAAGGGCAGAGACATGGTGAATACAGGCTGTTGGCTCTCGGTCAGTAAGGGCAGAGACATGGTGAATACAGGCTGTTGGCTCTCGGTCAGTAAGGGCAGAGACATGGTGAATACAGGCTGTTGGCTCTCGGTCAGTAAGGGCAGAGACATGGTGAATACAGGCTGTTGGCTCTCGGTCAGTAAGGGCAGTGACGTGACATGGTGAATACTGGCTGTTGGCTCTCGGTCAGACACTTTAGTGAGCTTGTCTGGTGTACTGGAACATGATATACTCTGAAAAAGCTCAAAACCCTGCCTTCAGGTCCTCTTGGTTGGGTCAACTGCCCCTGGCAAGATCAATCGAGCGCAGAGAAGTATTTGAATCCAAAACAATCGCGCATACGACGGAGGGCTGGTGTTTGCGTGCGTAGCTCTTTGCAGCAGCATAACCACACTGTTACACTGAGCAGGAAGAACTGGTCTGCAGCTGCAGCCTGAGGCACACCTCTACCCGGCCCAGCTTCACGGCGAGAGACTGATCGGCACCGCTTTTTGTTGCAACACGGCACTTAATTGACCAATGACAGCAGCTGATTACAGTTAACTCACCTCACCTGATATGCGCTCAAGACTGCAAACATTAGCAAAAGTTTGGAACATATTCAAACGTTTTTCTGTTCAGTTGGGCGCAGCGGGCAAAAATGGCTGCTCATGAGGAAGATTACTTGACGGTTAGAACCTACCTTAATGTAACTGTATTTACATTATTTGTTCTTAATGTCCTTACCTGAAAAATAAATCGCGGGTAAGCAACGAATAAGCTAGCTGGCATCGTTAGACCTGAGTCACATCCATTCGTATTAAAAAGGTGTTGGTGGTCAACTAAGTTGAATGTTCGTTTTAAAATCATTCAACAGTAACTATTTGCAGCAAACAGAGTTGGCTGTGGGCATGTGCAGTGGTGAACGTAAGCGCTACCGTGCTAGCAGGGTCCAGACACCCCCATTTGACACTAGAAACGCATGGTATGAGCAGAAGATTAAGGTTCTCATGCTAAAAGAATGGATACTGGAAGGCGCAGTTTTCCAGACATGGGAGCCACTGCAGGGTTTGGCAGCCACGCGTAAACAGATTTATGGTGTGCATTGCATTCAAGTATCATTTTTACCATCTCCAGTCGAATGGATCCCATTTTAAAAGCATACAACTGGGCTTGGTCTTTCCTGAGCACACACCAAGTTCTGTGGCATCAGCAGCACTGTGCAGTCAGAATGGTGACATGGCATCAGCAGCAGTGTGCAGTGATAATTGTTCAGAGCGGAACTGCACCTGAAGCACAACTCGCTACTACAGGCAAATCTTTATCTTGTTAATCTTAACGCGAGTTAAACTGATACCGTCTATACAAAACAATGTGTGTAGGTGCGTGAACAATTTAACAGGGAACACTTTTGGCTGAGCTGTATTAGCCTGCCGGTTTGTCTCTCGTTAGCAACAGCCTCCCCAGCCCAGTCACAGTAACATAGACTAGAAGTTAATACAACTACGCAATGCATTGGACAACGCTCACTTTAGACAACGCTCACTTCAGACACCAACACCTTCTGCTTTACGTTTAGGTAATGTTATGCAGTCATGTTAGCTACAACTAGCTCGCACGTAGCGCCAGCTAAGCCTTCGTAGCGTTCTGCTAACCAGAAAATGCAGAAATGTAATACTACCTTTCCTATGGTGAGAAATATCTTATCCTTTCACTTTACATGTCATATCCCTAGTTTATATTGCCCTGTCTGCATAAAAAAATATATATATTTTATATATTTGGCCAATCTTCCCAGAAGACTTGATGGGGAAACGAGTGAGATGTGTTGGGAGGAAATCGAGCACCTCTCTAATCTTTAGTTGAACGCAGAGAAACAAGACTGAACTGTAAAGAATCCCAAAAGCCGTCGCTGCCGTTGGTATATTTCCACCGTGAATTACTTTCATTGCCGTGATGTGACGCATTGGAACCTGTAATCACCATTGTATGGCTTGCAGTGACGGAAGGCAGAATGTGTTTCGACAGCCAGAAGTCTAAAGTTAGTAACTAAGACTGTATCGACTAACTTAGTATTTTTTGTCCTGCTGCCAAGTGAACAGCCACAAACGTTGTTTTTTTTTTTCGTACATTTTTTGGAAAATATCAAACAGTAAATTTCAAAATAGCTATGTATGCTAGGTTACTTGGACTCTTGACGGTGCTGGACAAGGTGCAAATGTGTACCTAAATTTGGGAACGTATGCAAGTGAGATCGTCAGTAGTGTTTATACAACTGTGTAACCTACCGATGCATATCGTGCAAATTAATCGTCAACGAACGTTACTGTATCATAATAAAATGGCATTTCAGTACAAGGCACACTTCGGCCTCGTTAACATCAATCAATCATCTCTTGAATGCCACAGCCTATTTGAGTATTTTTGCTGACCATGTGCATCCCTTCACAGCCACAATGTACCCAATGGCACCATGTCACAAAGCAAAAGTCCTCTAAAACTGGTTTCCTGAACATGACAATGAGTTCAGTGTGCCTTCCTAGTAACTGGATCGGAATCCAATAGAATACCTTTAGGATGTGGTATAACAGGAGATTTGCAGCATGAATGTGCAGCTGACAAATCTGCATAAATTGTGTGATACAATCATGTCAACATGGAACAGAATCTCAAAGGAATGCTTTCAATATCTTGGGGGGGGGGGGGGGGGGCAGTGAATAAAATTGTCCGATGGTCATCACTACCACTAGCGTCGGTCCACTCCTTTCCCTACTGTGTTAACAAAAATACACAGTACTTTAACTTATCAAAAGGAAGGTCGTGCAGTTTAGACAAAGCAACATATCAAAATTCAGATGCCAAATAAATTCTAATTAATTGCTCCACTAGCACCCAATGCACAGCCTACTAACGTTAAAAGACAGCCGACCAACCCCCTCCATTTCAAAAATGCATCGCCGTATTCAAAGTAGCATGAGCTGCCACCTCCACAATAAAACCACTTAGCTAAAGTCAAAACCTATAGCCAGCTACAGCGGAATGAAAACGTCATCCTTCATCGTGCCCTTTATGACGCAAGTTAGCAAAGTAACGATAGTCCTCGACGGACGCCAAAGGCCACAGCTTGCTATCGAAATTAGCCATCCGTTAGTCACTAAACATTGCGGATCAAACAAGGGCCTTACAGGCGTGCTAACGTAAGTTAGCCCATGGCGGCTACTGGCGGTCAGTCGGCAATCAAACGATCGTACCTTTCGGTACCTCCAAACAACCTGCCAATGTTTTATTACGCGAAAAATACAAGCCAACACGGGGTATACTTAAATACAAATGTAGTCAAACAGTTCTTAACTAACGTTACAGCTAGCGAGGGTTGGCTGGTTCCACCCAATGGCAGTTGGTTTGCGTACAAGATATGTTGGCCTACATACAAGGAACTGTAGCTAGATAGCCTATATTTGTATTCGCCAAATAAGTACGCTAGTTTGATTGCTATAATAATTGTATTTATTTGTTTAACAACTATTAAACCAAGTTACTACTACTGGAGGTGCAGCCAGTTCAGCTATGGTTAACGTTAGCTTGTATTCAATACCAGGTCGGCTTTCAGCCAAACGAGTTGGCCATTGAGGCTAAATCCGATGTATCAAGTCACGATTAGCTCGTTCAGGAAACCGGCAATTGCACTGAACATATATGTTCCGGTACCGTTTATTGTGCGGCCCAAACCGACGTGTACAAACCAACGTGTCCAAACCGACTGGTCTAAGTTACCGCATGAGCTCCATTTTCCGCTTACTACTAGCTACCATTTCCTCTCTGTCGCTCAGTTTCAAACGTGATAGCCAGCAACAATCTCGGTAAAACAAACTATTCGGAAAGGTACAGAGACGTAGAGCACAAAACACTGAATGAAAGCGCATTTTATAAGGGAATAAAGGACGTTAATAGCTCACCTTCTAGGAGACGTTGTATTATGGAGTCAATGTTTAATTTGTCCGGCTCCGCCATTTTATTGGATTTTTTGTCGTTTTCAGACGGCCTTTCTCTCCGCAGCTACCGATGTCCTTCGTCGTCGAAGTAAAAATACAACCCCCACCCAGAACAATGCCCAAATGTGTAGCTAGCTACTTTAAGTTTCGCGTACAGTTTGTCGCTATTTAAGAGAGGGAATAAATAATACTCTAAATAATATTATTAGCTAGCTAGCTATCGATAGCAAATGTTAGCTAATACAGCTATCTGCTAACTTATTCCTACTATCGATAGCTAGCTAATAATAACTTTAATAAGCGCGATATGTATCTTTCGTGTGACTGATGTCCTCCGTTTCAGAGTCAAAATTTCAACTACGCTTTCTTTTTTCTTCCTTTTTTTTTTATTATTTTTTTTTTCTGGTGATTTGTCGTGTGTATTTTCTGTTCCTCTACGGAACTTTAAAAGGACTAGCTGCGCTGAGAGAGTGCGAAAAAGGCGGGAACAAACTGGTTCTTTAGATTTCTTCTCCGGCTTATTGGGTCTCTGCAGAAGTTTGAACCTATACTCTCGATGTCTATTGGATAAAGGGTACGTCGATCTCACATCCTCAGAATGTAGAAGTGACGTAAACGAAGTAGAAAAAGGGCGAAGGGGCGAAGCCAGGATGGGGAGATGCCATACAGCTAACCGTACTTAAAACATGATTACAAAGCTGTATTGCTTTAGTTCCTGACTGCGACATAAATACATCTGTGTGTTATTGATGTATAACAGTATTTACTCGTAGATGAACAGCAAGCAACATGTATTTACGTGTTCAGTAGGGGAGACTGGGGTCAGTTGATTTTAACAACTGAACTTAGTCGTTGTAACAGGAGGAAGTTGTAACACTGTCAATTGGTCCAATCAGAAACAAGCTACAGTGATGGCACCCTCGTGCAAAATAAGAACATAATCCTTACATCTCTGCAGAATTTATTAACAAAAGTCTGTTTTTAAATCTGAAAAACATTTTTGTCCACAGTGTCCAGTTCAAATTCTAATCACTATCTACTAGTTGACTATCAGTTTGCATGATTGACATATGTCAGTGCTGAAGTGTTTTCCTGGCATATCAGATTTCATCATGGCTCAGAGTGCAGGGTCGGTTGTCTCGCGTAAAAGTTGACTCCAATCTCAGCCATGCCTGATGATATATACAGATGCATTTTTTAAAAATTTAATATCGTGGGAAAGTTTTTTTTGTTGTAATTTAATTCAAAAAGTGATACTTTCATATATTCTAGATTCATTACACATAAAGTGAAATATTTTGTTTTGTTTTAATCTTGATGATTATAGTTTACAGATCATGAAAAAAATCCAGCATCTCAAAATATTATAATATTACATAATTAAAAAAAGGATTTATAAAACAGAAATGTCGGCCTTCTGAAAAGTATGTTAATTTATGCACTCAATACTTGGTGGGGGCTCCTTTAGCATGAATTTAGCTCCTCTGTATTGTTGGGTCTGGTGTCTCTTATCTTCCTCTTGACAATACCCCATAGATTCACTCTGGGGTTCAGGTCAGGCGAGTTGGCTGGCCAATCAAGCACAGTAATACCATGGTCAGCAAACCAGTTACTAGTAGTCTTGGCACTGTGGGCAGGTGCCAAGTCCTACTGGAAAAGGAAATCAGCATTTCCATAAACCTTTTCAGCAGACGGAAGCATGAAGTGCTCTAAAATGTTATGTTCCTGAGTTCTGTCTGTTAGTTTATCATTGTTTATTATTGTTGTTCTTGTAATTTATTATTTTTCATATTCATGTCTGGTGTGCTGTTTACTTTCATTAGTCTTTGCACTCATCTTCCCCTGTGATGTTACTCTTCATCTCGTTCCCACCATCTGATACACAGGTTTCTGCCCGTATCTCTGCTTGCCTGAGTGACATCCAGAGCTGGATGGATAACCACTATCTAAAGCTCAACCCAGGCAAGACTGAAATGATATTCATCCCTGCTAATACCTCTCCCTACCTGGATCTCTCCATTTCCCTCGGGGATACCACACTCACACCATCACCCAGTGCAAGGAACCTCGGCGTGGTGATGGACAGCAGACTGTCCCTTTCCGAGAACATTGCGGCGGTGACCCGGTCATGCAGATTCTTCCTATACAACATACGGAGAATCCGCCCCTTTCTCACTCCCTACTCGACCCAGCTCCTGGTCCAAGCGATGGTTCTGTCCCGCCTGGACTACTGCAATTCCCTCTTGGCTGGCCTCCCAGCGTCCGCCATCAGACCCCTCCAACTAATCCAGAATGCAGCAGCTCGTCTGGTCTTCAACCTTCCTAAATACTCACATGTTACCCCCCTGCTTACTTCCCTCCACTGGCTGCCTGTCATGGCCCGCATCAAATTCAAAACATTGGTGCTAGCCTTCCAAGCAGTTAAGGGGTCTTCCCCAGCTTATCTACATCAGACCCTACACCCCTGCCAGACCTCTTCATTCAGCCTCCACAGGCCGCTTGGCACCTCCCCCTCTCCGAACCTCCACCTCACGCTGACGACTACTGTCTGTTCGGGCTCCACGGTGGTGGAACGAACTCCCCGTTGAGGTCAGAACTGTACAATCTCTCCCCACCTTCAAGCGCAAACTGAAGACGCACCTCTTCAAGCAGCACCTCTCCGCATTCCTCCCTACCTCCCTGTGATCCTTAATTGTTGTCTTTGTGATTTACATAGTGTTTCAGTATTTTTAGTTGGCTAGGTAAGCAGTATTTGGATAGTTAAGTTTTGTCACTTTTGCTTTGTTTGTTTATTTGTTGTTTATTAAAAAAAATAAAAAAATAAAAATAAAAATTGGGCCCTGGTCCTTATCTTTGTTGTACGGGTAGCAATTGAAATTGTACTTCCCTCTAGGGTCTTTCAGCGCACTTAGCCTTGGTTATGGGTATGCACTTTGTTGTACGTCGCTCTGGATAAGAGTGTCTGCCAAATGCCAATAATGTAATGTAATGTAATGTTACAAGCCCAAGTCACTCCCCTGTCTGCATGCTTCACTATTCGGGGGGTTTTGGAATTTTCTGGTTTCCCACGATTCCTTCTGTCTTGCTGTTCTTACTTCCTACTTTCTCTCCATTTCATGTTTGTAGATAGCACTAATATACTAATCCCAACTAACATAGAATTTGTGCAGTACTAATTATACTAACACTCTAATATGTTCGTCAAACTAACAAACTAACATTTACTAGTTTTTGGTATTTGTCATTTAAATCACATAACTAACTTACTAACGCATCTCTACTTTCAATTCTGTTCTGTAACTCCGCCTCCCTATTCTATCACTGATTACTTGCTTAGTTTCAGTGACGTGTTAGCACCTGTCTTTCCTTATCAGTCCATCTCCTGATTCTGTGCAATTGTCTCCTCCCTAGTCCGGAGCCGTTTGTATTACGTGTGTCTTTGTGAATCCAGTCCGCATTTTCCTTTCCCCCTCGTTATTGTATCATTACCCTTTGATGTGTCTCACCTGATGTTTATTTGTTAGACCGCCCTCACTCCCATTCACTGCCTAGTTTGTCTCATTCCCCTGTGTATTTATACCTGTTCTTTTTAGTTGCTAGTTCATCTTGTCCTGTTGTTGAGTCCCGAGCCCTTTATGCCTTCCCCGTTCTTGCCCCCCTTATTCCCGAGTCCTTGTTTCCCTAGCCCTTGCCCTTGTGGCATTCTGTCCTGGTCTTTCCTGTTGATTTTTGTTTTGTTTCTGGATTTCTTGTTTATGACCCCTGCCTGCTCTTTTGACTATTCTTGTTGGATCACGCTCTTGTTGGATCATGCGCTGCCTCGTTTGGACTGACCTCCCGGTTTTTTAACTTTGCCTGTTTTTTGATTACGCTCTGTTTGCCCCTTCATCTGCCATTAAACCTGACATTTTTCACCTCCCAGTGTCTGCACATGGTTCCTCTGCTCCGCCTATCTCCTGGTGGACGGCTGCTTGACTCTGGACTTGATAAAACACAGTGGACCAACACCAGCAGATGCCATGGCACCCCAAATCATCACTGACTGTGGAAACTGGACTTCAAGCAACTTGAATTCTGTGCCTCTCCACTTTTCCTCCAGACTCTGGGATCTTGATTTCCAAGTGAAATGTAAAATTTACTTTAATCTGAAAAGAGGACTTTGGACCGCTGAGCAACGGTGTCAGAATGCGAGGCAGAAGAACCAAGCAACAAGGGACAAAAAACACAAAAACGCCAAGGACATAGACATCTAATGAAATGAGAGGAATAACAGGCAGAAGAGCCCGGAGTCTGACAAACGGTCCAGTTCTTTTTCTCCTCAGCCCAGGTAAGATGCTTCTGACATTGTCTCTGGTTCAGGAATGGCTTGACACTAGGAATGCAACACTTGTAGCCCATTTCCTAGACACGTCTGTGCATGGTGGGTCTTGATGCTCTGACTCCAGCCTCAGTCCACTCCTTGTGAAGTTCCCCCAAGTTCTTGAATCGGCTTTGCTTGACAATCCTCTCAAGGCTAACTATTTGAATTAAATAATGGAAAAAAAATGAACTTCTCCACGATATTCACCTGTAGAAATGATATATAAATAGTGAAATCTTGTCAGTGACAGTAATGTATGATAATCTCTCCACTGTAGACATCTTCTTTGTTTACAGTTCATATAGGTTATCATAGGCTGCAATGTTTCTATGACAAACTCTACTACTACTACTTTAACATGTGTTAATGAAATCTTTTTCTTTTTTCTTTCTTTTTTTTTAAGCAACGAGCTTACCCGGAATTAAAATAAAACTTTCCATTCCAACACTCTGCATCTTTTCAAAACAAGTTTTCTGATGATATTCAATTCTACTTTTATGCTGTTTTAACCAATATTTGCCTATTCACGCTGTGGAATAACTGTTTTCAAAGAGTGAAGCTAAAAAAACCGATGCATATGGTGGAGCTGTTGGGCCAGTGATATTTCTGCCTCACATGCACCCACAATGCTGCTTGTAATTATTTAGACTATCAATGGTTCCTTTGCATTTACAGTACTCTTCTTCGCTTATTCAATGCAAATGTGAAGATTACAAAACCAGCAAATCATAGAGAAGCACAAAACTAACTCTATCTGATTTATATTTCTATGAGAAACCTGTCATTATTACAGGATCTTGGCTGCCTTAAACTATAGGCGCCACTGACCCTTTTTGTACAAGGCCTCTGCATTGATAAGAAAACAAATAATAATAATAAATAATCGTGCCCAGGTATTTTAAATGCTCGCACATTCCACCAACTGCCCTTTCATATCGGAGGGCTGAGGAACCTGTGGTTGGCTTCTAAAATCAAGCCTTGCCCAGGTGTAAAATCCAGCTGATTCAAACATAGTTTCAGCTTCTTTCAGCAGGTTGGTCCTTAGTTCTTATCACATTAAGCTCCAGAAGAGTCATAACACCATTTAACAAAGTCATCAGGGCAATGATATATTTCACCATTTTCTAATAGACTTCAGCATATTTCTACCCGGATGATCGCTAAGACGGTTATTAGAATACAGGATATAACAGAGGGGAAACAGTGCCCCCCTGTGGCGACCCCATGGATGATGTGAAAAGGTCAGAGAAGCTGCCATTAATGACATGTTATTTAGCTGAAGCTTTTATTCAAAGCGACTTAGTTGATTAGACTAAGTTGGAGACAATCCCCCCTCAAACAAAGGGCCTTGCAGCTTTGGAGATCTTATCATGACTACACTGAAAATCAAACCAGCCTTGTGGGTCCCAGTCGTGTACCTTAACCACTATGCCAACTGAAATTCTGAATGAGATTGCTAGCTAAAAGAAGAAGAAGAAGCCGAATAAGATGAAGAACAGAGGAGGTGCATGATACATATTTTTAAAACCTGGCAATATCAGTTTTTATGCCAATTCATCAATATGGGCTTAGAAATATGGTACAATTGATAGAAAATGTAATATTCAAAGATTCATTCAAATAGTTAGTTGTTAAAGTGGTATAATTTAATTATGATGATGAAGATGATGATGATTATTATTATTATTATTATTATTATTATTATTATTATTATTATTATTATTATTATTCTTCTTTAACTTTACATTCATTTGCCAGACCTTTGTTCAAAATTAGTTACAATGCAGGGCTTAAATGGTTATAGGTGGCTAGCACGTCTCCCAGATCAGTCAGTTAAGACATACATATACAGTACATTCCATATACTTACACTCACCAAGCACTTTATTAGGTATGTATTACGCTTTTACTGCTGTAGCTGTTACCCACCCTCCGCTAGGGGGGTCAGAGGTCGGATAACCTGCAGTGTGTAATAAGAGACACGACAGGTGATGAAGTTGTTTAATGTTTCATCAGTAGTAATATATTCATATATCAGTTATACACACAAGTGGTATCAAACCATGACACTCATACCACTTCAGGTAAGTAAATAACCAAATACATAATGATTAACAACGAGACACGTAATCCATGCTTTCATTCACTTCCATAAACCTAAATTTATTTAAACCAATGTACATAGAAATGTATATGACAGCAAAACTTTTTAAATAACAATGTCTGTTTCACCTTTAATCAGAAGTCACAGTAAGAAATATTAGTAACCTATTCTTTCTCATTTTATGTAATGACACAGATCAGGATAATATAATGTATAATAATGTGTTTAACTCCCTCCTTTTAGGTTACAGTTAAGTATCACGTAACAACAACCATAAATCATACACACACAGGGTAACAATAGAGCATTTAAATGAATTACTCTTCAATGTGATCAATGCACTAGTTTGGACCCTTGAAATTGCTGCATACTGCTATACTGTTGTTATTACAATGGAATACTCTTAATAAATTAATTACTGATCCTACTGATTATCAACACTCTCATTTTGGTTGTTGAGATTTCATTTCAACACACAACACATAGTATTTGTTTAATAACACACATTCATGAACTCTACCAACTCACATGGCGACCGCCATTTTATGAACTGTTCATTGAATGTATGTGCTACGTCACTGACAATTAGATTACACAATCTTCCGATTTACGATTCATTGAACCCATAGCTGCCAACCCTCACGCTTTCGGCGTGAGACACGCATTTGCCTGTTTTCACACGCACATGCAAATGCCTGTGTCTCACGCCGAAAGCGTGAGAGTTGGCAGCTATGGAACCAATAACGTTATTCCAAACGTAAACCTCATACGATTCGAACTGAATACTGAAATACATCACTCAATTTAGAATCACGTTTGCTATCGTCCACAATATGTCCCTAACGGAAACGGTGCATCAGTATTAGCACGGACCACGTTAACTATATGCTTAGCTAGTGGCTAGCTCTGTCGACAAGCACTGGAGAGCGCTTTTTACACACATTTGTTTACCACAAACCTAATAAAAACCTTTATAATAATTAGATGCTAGATATTGTTATCCGAAATAAGAGTATATAATAAAAGTCACGACAGGTGATGAAGTTGTTTAGTAGATTTATTTGAAAATCCATGAAGGAAACGCAGAATCTATTGATCGCGAGATGCTCTTCAGCATACCACTATTGTAATGTGTGGTTATTTGCGTTACTGTGACCTTCCTGTCAGCTTTGACCCATCCCCAGACGTCTCATTAGCAAGGCGTTTCCATCCGCAGAACTACTGCTCACTGGGTTTATTATTATTATTATTATTATTATTATTATTATTATTATTATTATTATTATTATTATTATTTGCACCATTCTTTTCAAACTAGAGACTAGTGTGCGTTAAAATCCCAGGAGATCAGCAGTTTTTGAGATACTGAAACCACCCTCTCTGCCACCAACAATCATTCCACGTTCGAAGTGTCAGGGTTGCCTTGCCTAATTGTCATTATCTCTTGGGGCTGCGTGAGGGCACTCCCATCACATTCATCCAGTTATTGCTGATTGCTCGAGGAGTGGACAGGCGTTTTTAATTCACGTCCTGTCATTCACAAAGCCTGTAAAGCCTCTCGCCTGGGTTATCAGCGGTGAGGATTTAGTGTTAGCAGAGCTGAAGAAGTCGAGTGGGCTCATGAAAGTTCGCCTCACGCTTTAGTTAGACAATATGCAAGGTATACGGTAGTGGAAAGACGGGAATGTTTCAAAGTAAAATTAATCCCGGTCCTTCCTGTAGCTAAGTACTTTGCCACTTTTGGTAGGTTATTAGCCTGGACACTCATTGCCTGACATTTCGATCGTTGGTCTCTACCTGAAATGTCAGTTGTTTCCTTTCAGGATTAGCTGGAGGCGGAGTCTGCCTTGCGCGTTTTCGTCTTATCTTTTCATTTAGTCATTTATCCATAGAAAGTACAAGTCCGTCGGATAACTGTTTTACCGTTATTCAAATAGATACGCAGAAACACCCTTGAATTCAGGGTTTTGCCTATGGCTGGGGTTATTTCTCCTAACTGTTGCTGCGCTGATTACTGCAGCTACGTGTATACTTTCGGTGCTGACCTTGTCGAGCTGCTCGGTCAGAATAATGAGCTGGAGGCAAGAGCCTTATTCGGTCTAAGTTTATTTTCACTTTTAGGTTATTCATAAAGGCACGTATGATTAGCCGCTCTGTCATTGTTAGAGCGGGTTGGTAAATGAGTAATTCTTGTATAGATGATGTGTTGTAAGTCACCTATAAAATATGAATGAATCATTGATAGAACATACATGATTCGTAAACAATTAATTATGTTAAGTAAACATTCACAAATAATCTGTAGCTGATCTAAACATATTTGTAAATGGTGGTGTGGCCAGCAGGGATGCCACCATGCACCTTGGCCCATTTCATGTAGCTAGTTACATTGTGCTAAGTCCATTGAATCTTCAGGTAAAAAGAGCCTTCGGTCAACTCTGTGATGGCTCATAATTAAGCATATGAGCTCAATACATTGTTCACAAGCTGAAATTTAATTAGATGGTAATGTTACGGTTACTGATTTTATTCAGTTTTGAATGCGGCGTTTTAAATGAGGTAGACATTGAGGTCTAATGCTTAATATAATAGAAAGTGAAGGTTCTAGCCGGTTGCATCTATTCTATACTATGTGTGCAGGTTGTTTTCCTTTTCTCCTGGATTTACTATGGGTTCAACCCATGCTTGAAGGTGATGGTGATGGTGTGTCTGTCCAAGCCGGTCCCAGTGAGCAACTCCAGATAGGGAACGTTTGAAACCTGTGTGGCCAACCGCTTCCTTTGACGGAGCAACAGACCTGTGACGTCCCCAGGCTTGGCGGGAGGACCCAATGCAGACACGGACCAGAGAATAGGGTAAACTCCCCACGGGAGATTTTAAAAACAAGTCCACGCAAGGGTCAAACATTGGAGTAAGCAATCCGCGAAGGCTCGGCACAGTAGGGCAGGGCTGAGTCGTAGTCGAGAGCCGAGTGTGGGTCGAAACCCAGGAGAAACAATCAGTGAAGCGGAGTGCAGAAGGGTGATCCAGGAGAGGTGTCTGAAACCAGCTGAAGGTCGGGGTAGTACAGGGGTCGGCAACCCTGGTCCTGGAGAGCCTCAGGGTGTGCTGGCTTTCGTTGTTACTTGGCATTAATTGATCAATGAAAGCCGTTGATTGCACAGTTAACTCACCTCACCTGGTTTCTTGGGTCTGAATCGGTTGCTTATTTTAAGGTGGAGACGAAAGCCAGCACACCCTGCGGCTCTCCAGGACCAGGATCATGTAGTGCATGACACATGCACAATTCTCTTTTTTAATAATTTTTTTTCTACCAGGGAGATCAGTGATCAGAAGGGCAATGAAAAGACAGTGAAACTGTCTTTGCTAAGACTTTACTTGAACCCCTGGTCAAAAGTCTGACATAACACTGTCATACACATGACATAAAAGCTGTCACAAGATTGCATAACAGATGAAGTCAGTTGATGTCGAATGATATTAAACTCATACTTCTATCGATAAATGTTATCACAGATGTTGCTATCAGAAAATTTAGATGAAAGTATGAGTTTTATGTCATTAGACATCACCTGAAGTCATCTGTTACGCCATCTTGTGACAATTATGTCATGTGTTTGACAGTGTTATGTCAGCCTTATGAAGAGTGATTCAAGTAATGTGTTACCCACACTATAATATGTACAAACTAAAACAACAGGAATTTATTTATTTTGATACTTTGGGAAATAAAAGGACAGTGTGCAGTCTTACACCCTCCGCATTCCCAATACAAGCTTCATGTTGGGAGAGGATATTGTATTATACATGTTTCATTATAAGTTGGATTACGCAGTGAATGTTATTTGTAAGTTGTGTAATGCATTTGTACAAATAAGGTGTAAAGTAAAGTAGGTATAACATGTAAGGTTTATGTCACGTCTCCTTGTGAGTCTACACAAGGAGACTGTTACGGCAGGGAGGACAGAGGAACCAGAAGCAGACACAGGGGTGTGGAAAATGGCAAGTTTACTCACAGGTGATGGGGCAGACAGAGCGTAGTCACAAAACAAGCCAAGGTCAAAATCCAGGGGGTCAGTCCAAACAGGCAGAGGTACAGAAATCCACAAAACACAAAGAATAGTCCAGGGAAGCAGGCAGGGGTCAAAACAGGAAAACCAGATAAGCAGATAACCAATGGCAAGGACTCAAGGGCAAGGGCAAGGGCAAGGGCAAGGGCAAGGGCAAGGGCAAGGGCAAGGGCAAGGGCAAGGAAACAAGGAGGCTAGAACTTGGGGAAGGAATAAAGGGCTCGGGAACAGAAACAGGACAAGACGAACTAGCCACGTGCAACTGAAAAGGACAGGTATAAATACACAGGGAAATGAGACAAACTAGGCGGGGCATGGGAGTGAGGGTGGTCTAACAAATGAACATCAGGTGAAACGCATGAAAGGGTAATAGGACAATAACGAGGGGGAAAACGAAAACGCGGACTGGATTCACAAAGACATGTAAAACAAACGGCTCTGGACTAGAGAGTAGACAATGCATAGATTGAAGACGTAGTGATAGTTAAGAGACAGGTGCGAACACTTCGCTGAAACAAACGAGTAATAAGGGATAGCATAGGAAGGCGGAGTTATAGATCAGCGCAGAAATGCTAAGAGATGCGTTAGTGAGTTAGTAACGTGAATATTTCTAAACTACCCAATAAAAGTGATTGTTAGTTAGTTAGACAGACAGTAAGTGTATTAATCGGATTAGTACTGTACAAAACCTAGATTAGTAGTGGTTAGTAAGAATAGTGCTTTACAACATTTAACTATCAAGAAAAAGCAGGAAGTAAGAATCGCGAGTTTAGAAAAAATGTTGAACCCCGAAAACTACCGTAACCACCCGAATAGTGGGGCACGCAGACAGGGGAGTAACTCGACTGGAAAACATTCAGACGCAGACATAACAGGGGAGGACGAGTGCAAAGACTAATGAAAATAAACAGAACCAGACATGAAATATGAAAAATAATAAATTCCAAGAATAAATAATACTAAACAATGATACACTAACACACAGAACACAGGAACATAACAGAGACGTGGCATAAGTGCTACATACAGAGAAATATTAACCACACAGATAAGTTCCAGGTAGACCACCTGGCAGTATATGAATATGATCAATGGCTTGCAAAAATACCTCCTAATGGGCCCCTATGGCAACTCGTTCTTGACATTGCAAAACTATACAGATAAGTCTATTCCTACTCACACAATAGTCAGAACTGGAGGCTTATTCGGTAATAGGTGAGACAGGGATGTTGTGTTAAAGGGAATACCATGTTTAGCTGAACTGGTGAGTGTTGCGTGGGGGGCACCAGTTTATTGGCAAGAAAGCCTGCTATTTTTACTTCATCCTGAGTCTGCTATTGGTTCCTCTGTCCGCGACCCTGACAGTAGATTGTCCAGCAGGACAAAGAGCATACATAAAAATCCACACAGGAATGGGACAGACAACAATGTTCTGCAATGGCCATCTCCCACAAAAACCTGTGGTCTGACCTGAGGGGGGGTGTCCCAAGGATATCAATGATTCTGAAAAGTTCTGCATGGAGGAATGGTCAAACATCCATCCAAATGTGTTCTCTAACCTTATCACAAATAATTGGAAAATACTCGAGGCTGTCATCTTTGCACAAAGTATTAAACCAGGGGTGCCAATAATTGTGGAATCTATTTTTTGGGGAAATATTTTTTATTTGAAGAATGTAAGACTTTATTAATGATTCAATGCAATCAACCAACGTGCACTACTTTACATACATTGTTGGAAAATAAAGCTTGTCAATAACTATATTATAGCATATTAGCATATTAATCAATCATTCTGGAGCCCACTGTGTATTGCAAAAGATTACACAATGATAGGTGTGAATCCTGCTGCTGCTATCAGCAGTTACATTGTCAAGACAAGTGAGCATCTGTGGCAGCCATACATGCCCAACATCACCCCATCACCATGTTTCACAGATGAGGGGGGTGCTCTGGATCTTGAGCTGCGGCTGATGAGACGGGTGCATGGGGGGTTGGACCCAAAATGCACGACTCAGAAACAGGGGTGTAATAAAGTCCCGTCAGGGCTTTATTCAGGGAAAGTCCAGTGAGCATAGTCAAAAAACAAGCAATGTTCATACACGTAAAATCCATGCAAAAGGTCAGGTAGCCAGGAAAGCTGTCAGCGGGGCAGAAGTACAGGCGGACGGTAGGCAGGCTCAGGGTCGATGACGGCGCAAGAGTCAAGACCGAAGTCTGCTCCGCGGGGCAAAAGCACAAAGACAGCAGGCAAAATCGTGGTACAGGCAGGCAATGGTCAACAAAACAGAAGTCAATAATCTTTGGTCAATAAACAGGCTAGATCATAACGGGTAGACAATGGCTTGACAAACCTGTACAGCAATGCACTGACTAACAGGAGGCAACAATTTCGCAAAGACATGACATGGAACTGAGCTTATATGCAGGTGTAGACAGGTGTAGACAATTAGCTTGAGAGCAGCATGAGAATAGAAATCAGGTGTGGAGGATTGACAAGTTAACGAGGTAATTAGTAATCGTTAGTAATAAACCTATTCTGCCCTAGCGTTAGTAAATTAGTAAATGACATGCACAAGAAACGTAAGGTAACATGAACACATGGTTAGAATGTTAGTATTACCCAATCCTGATCTAAAGTTAGTAGATTAGTAAGAAGACAAGGGAAATTGAAACAATTAGGGTGTGAGTGACAGAAAGGGAGAGAGAGAAAGCAGGAATACAAGATTTGCAGAAAGACACAAAAAAGTGTATGCTAATCAATGAACAGTACAACATAACATGAAACATAAATTGTGACATAACAAGTTTGCAAAACTATGACAATAAACTATATTATGTGACATGACAAGACTAACATAATACATGACATGACAATAACATAACCAAGACAATAACTAAACATAAAACATGACATGACAAGCATGAAACGTGACAGCTGAAACACTTTGCTCTTGCCATCACTCCTATTCCAAGCCAATTTTGGTCCCAACTGTCCCCAAGACCTTTTCCCAGAACTCTGCAGGTTCTTTCTAGCAAACTGTAACCTCGTCATCCTGTTTTTGCGGCTAACTAGTGGTTTGCATCTTGCATTGTAGCCTCTGTTTGTGAAGTCTTCACCAGACAGGACTCACTGACAGATCCACACCTGCCTCCTGAACATTGTTTCAGTTGGACTGGTGTTTGGGGTTTTTCTTCTCTCAATGGCGAGAATTCTTCAGTCTTCGACTTTGGACGTCTCCCTTAATCAACCAGTCGCTTTGTATTTAGATAATTTATCTTTGTATTTAGATAATTTATTTTCATAATGGCTGATAAGTTTTAGGAGGAATCTCTGTACTCTCAATCTCTTCTCCTTACACCCCCCCTCCAGCCCCTTTCTCTGCCCATTGATGTTGCTACCATTACATGTAACCTACGCCTCTCCCTACACCTCTCTCCCTACGCCTCTCCCTACGCCTCTCTCCCTATGCCCCTCTCTCCTCTCTCTCTTACCTCACTTTGTCCTCTTGTCTCCAAACCAGCACGACCATCACCCCCTGCCCATGGCTGACGGAATCTCTCTGCTCGAGCAGAACCTTGCTGTGGGCTGAGAGGAAGTGGGGGAAATCCAGATCCTCTCATGACCGGGCTTCATATCACACCTTCCTGGCAACCCTTACCTCTGCTACCACATCAGCTAAAACCTCATTCTTTAAGTTTAACATCTGCATTTGTGTCTAACAGCTCTAAACTCTTCACTACCTCCTCCACTGTAACCAACTGTCTTCTTGACCCGATACCATCAGCTGTTCTCCAGTCTATATCCGGTGAGCTCCTTGCTTATCTGTCCTCCATTATTAATAGTTCCATTTAATCACATGGCTTCTCATATCATGGTTATACTGATGATACTGAACATCCCCTTCCTCTGTTACACAGGTCAATGAGAAAATATCTGCGTGTCTGGCCAACATCGCATCATGGATGGCCAGGTATCACCTGAAGCTCAACCTCGAGAACACTGAGCTGCTCTTTATCCCTCAAAGAACCTCTCTACTACAAGAACTTTCAGTCACTGTTAAGTGGAAAGTTGACTCTTCAGGTGTTAAAGTTGTATCTATGTGATCACTCTAGGACTTGGAACTGCACTTTCCTCCAGGTCTTCAACGCACTTGTCCCTGGTTCTGATTTGCACTTTATTGTCAGTCGTTTTGGATAAGAGCATCTGCTAAATGACTCTAAAGTAATGTAATGTAATGAGTGAATGGCTCTCGCATGCCCCGACCGCAGAGCTTCTCTTCTCTAGCTCCCCAGTGGTAAAACGACCTCCCCATTGCTATAAGAACTGCTCACTCACTGCTCATTTTCTACCACAGTCTGAAGACTCACCTCTTCACACTGTACCGTGACTCCTCTGCGGGAGTCCGCTAATCTATTGTCACTTATCTTCAACAGACTCAGACTTTAGCCTTTAGTGTTGTATTTTGTTCTTTAATCTAGGACTGTTGAATTTGTATTTGTCTTGATACTTGATTCCTGGCCTTATTACTTACAGACCTGGCCTATCAACTATGTGAATTGTACTTTATCTGACCTGTTCTGTAGTTTGTGCGGTGACCTTGGTATGCACTTTTTTGTATGTCGCTTTGGATAAAATAATTTATCATAAAATCATATAATATGCCTCACAGCAAGGAGGTCCTGGGTTCGAGGCCGGGGCCTCTCTGTGCGGAGTTTGCATGTTCTCCCCGTGTCTGCGTGGGTTTCCTCGGGGTACTCCGGTTTCCTCCCACAGTCCAAAGACATGCAGGTTAGGCTGATTGGAGAGTCTAAATTGCCCATAAGTGTGTGTGTGTGTGTGTGTGTGAGTGAATGAATGGTGTGTGTGCGCCCTGCGATGGACTGGCGACCTGTCCAGGGTGTATTCCTGCCTTTCGCCCAATGTATGCTGCGATAGGCTCCAGCCCCCCTGCGACCCTGTTCAGGATAAGCGGGTTCAGATAATGGATGGATGTCACAAAGTTCTTAGTCATAAAAATTTACCTCAGCACTCATTTCTCCAAACGATTTTTTAGCCCTCCATACAAAGCTGTTGGCACATATCTGATTTCATCACATACGTGTGCCTGTGTCTGTGTTAGTAAATATTTTGGTTTCTATCCACAGTTTTCTCTTTCCCAACTCCAATTCCATTATTTCCCAATGCCTCCATCTTTCTCATGCTGTTACTCAACTCTCTCATTTTTTCTACCCCTCTTAGTCTCTCTCTGTATGTCTCTCTCTCTCTCTGTTTCTCTCGCTCTCCCTCCAGAGGGATTCCATCCGTCATCTCAGTTTTGAAATGTCTTGTTCCTACCACAGCCTTTCCATTTGTCATATTCAGACTTTTGGGGGGCGGAGGGACATCAATGTCTGTGGGTTTCATGACATAGAGGTGGAATACGACATGACATAGAGGTGGAAAAGAAACAATGTGATTAAAGGATGATTATATATTGTCGATCCACTATCAGAAACTGGGAATATAGATGTCATGGAACTGTGCCTGTTTCTCTGCTATTTTAGGTCAGCGTTGAACCTTTGTCCACACAAAAAACTTTGCAGCTCATTCCCCCAGTCCAGATCCACGTGGCATGATTTTGAATCAATACCTACATGTCGGTGTTATAATACAGACTGTATGTTTATCATGTATATGTCTACATTTAATTTGAGGTACTGTGCCGGAATTTCAATGAAACCTGATCCTGCTGTTAAGCTCCCGGTAACTCGAGGTCGGGGTGGGATCAGACCAAACCACAGCCTTCAGCTCCTTCTCATACCTATGCACTGCCCCACCCAACTGCCCTCATCCCCTACAAAACCCCCTCACTATGGTCGAGCGCACAGACAGCTGTCAAACACGCACTGCGGACGCAATATCACAGCAGGAGACAGAGAAAACAGACGGAAGAAAACAGTCTTCACTTCACTCTCTGGGTCAATATTACAGAAAATATTCAAAGGTATGTAAATTCTATCCTTTTTTTTATAAGGTATTGAATATATATGGCACATTCTACACTCCTGGAAATAAAGGTACGAAAAGTCCCTAAAAAGGTACAAATGCTTGTCGCTGTGGTGGTACCCTATAGGTACATAAAATCATACCCCTTGCCAGAAATATATAATTAATTTGTACCTTCTTTGCTTGGAAAACATACTCATTTGTACCTGAATAGAACCTTACTGTACTTTAAGGGTACATTTCTGATATTTGATCCTTGAAGGACAATGATGTACCTCCACTGTTTCTTTATTTCTGAAAGTGTAGCATATGAACAGGCAGAGCCATTATAGGCTGAACTACAGTCATGGTTGTTTTTCCTTTTTTCATGCCTTACTCCATCTATCTCTTTCTCTCCCTCCTCTATCTCTTTCTCTCCCTCCCTCCTCTCTATCTCTCATCATGATGCTTTTCAGGTTTGATGATCACTCTTTCTGATAAGTCAATAGATTTTGAGACTGTTCACAAGAACATGCTTTTCAAATTCTCAAGACACTTAGGCCTGGTTCCCTCTGCACACGGCTAATCGGCTGTGTGGATATCACAGAGCAGGGCTGTACCTCTGCACACGGCTAATTTCCCAGAGTGGCAGTACCTGGAGTGGCAGCACCCTGTGAGAGTGAGCGTGGCTCGTAGGGGGATGGAATGAACAGGATTACGAGGGTCTGGGCGTGGAGACCGAGAGGCGCTGTGTCGGAGGAGATGCCCGGACACGCCCGCGTCTCAGGCCGCGGTTTTCAGCGAGACTTTGTTTTTCAGACGTAACTGTGAGCCACACGCTCTGGCGCAATGAGTCAGTCTCAGAGGGTTGTGCAGGTGAGACACAGAGGTGTCCGTTTCTCTTCAGTGGTTGAATTAATTTGTGGACTAATCCCTTGTGGAGAATGAGTGAACATGGTGAAAACACTTTGTGTGTTCCGACATAGCCTACCTTTTTATAATGGCCACTGCTGAAATGATCCAGTGCGCTTTACCACTATGAAAGCACACAGAAGATGCTGCTGCAGAGGGAGCTGGCTTGTACCTCCGTGGCTGTCGATTCAGTTCCCAGGTGGAGGCACTGCCATTGTAGCCTAAGGTGGTTAACCTGAATTTCTTCAGTAAGTATCCAGCTGTAGCCTATGGATTGCATGTAAAATGCAAGCTGCTCTAGAAAAATGACTAAAATGTAAAATGTAATATAAATAATCAAAATAAAGGTAAAAGAGGAACAGCAATACAGTTCAAATAAATAGACTACATTGGCATTAGGTCATGAAAAGCTTCTAAAATATAAATATAACCATTTCTCTAAAATCAAATCAAAGTCAAATGAAAATGTATTTGTATAGCACAATTTACAATCTAATATCTTCAACACAAGAATACACTTTTTATACCTGAAAACTCGGCCTATATATTTGAGTTAGAAACACACAAACATGCACACACTCATATGGACAAACACAAACGTGCACACACCCTTGTGAAATCCTTGCCAAGAAGTGGACTTAACCATAGAACAAGCTCAGGCATATTTTAGGTGTCCAAAAGTGTGACCATAGAGCATGACTCACCTCTGCCTTGTGGTGCAGTGTTAGTGAACAGCTGTGTAATGGGAGCAACGCTAACCATTCCCTCAGTTTCAGGATGGGTACAGGCTAAGAGCTAAGAGCTTTCTCTGTTTCAGGATGGGTACAGGCTAAGAGCTAAGAGCTTTCTCTGTTTCAGGATGGGTACAGGCTAAGAGCTAAGAGCTGACGGCTCTGTGTTTCAGGATGGGTACAGGCTAAGAGCTAACGGCTCTCTGTTTCAGGATGGGTACAGGCTAAGAGCTAAGAGCTAACGGCTCTCTCTGTTTCAGGATGGGAGCAGGTTATGAGCTAACGGCTCTCTCTATTTCACGATGGGTACAGGCAAAGAGCTAACGGCTCTCTCTGTTTCGGGATGGGAGCAGGCTAAGAGCTAAGAGCTAACGGCTCTCTGTGTTTCAGGATGGGTACCGGCTAAGAGGTAACAGCTCTCTGTTTCAGGATGGGAGCAGGCTAAGAGCTAATGGCTCTCTCTGTTTCACAATGGGTACAGGCTAAGAGCTAACGGCTCTCTCTGTTTCACGATGGGTACAGGCTAAGAGCTAACAGCTCTCTCCGTTTCAGGATGGGTACAGGCTAAGAGCTAATGGCTCTCTGTTTCAGGATGGGAGCAGGCTAAGAGCTAATGGCTCTCTCTGTTTCACAATGGGTACAGGCTA
Organism: Conger conger; assembly: GCF_963514075.1. Taxonomy (NCBI): domain Eukaryota; kingdom Metazoa; phylum Chordata; class Actinopteri; order Anguilliformes; family Congridae; genus Conger; species Conger conger. The sequence goes on from NC_083775.1 coordinate 41,241,129, forward strand.
AGAGCTAACGGCTCTCTCTGTTTCACGATGGGTACAGGCTAAGAGCTAACAGCTCTCTCTGTTTCAGGATGGGTACAGGCTAAGAGCTAATGGCTCTCTGTTTCAGGATGGGAGCAGGCTAAGAGCTAACAGCTCTCTCTGTTTCACGATGGGTACAGGCTAAGAGCTAACGGCTCTCTCTGTTTCACGATGGGTACAGGCTAAGAGCTAACGGCTCTCTCTGTTTCACGATGGGTACAGGCTAAGAGCTAACAGCTCTCTCTGTTTCAGGATGGGTACAGGCTAAGAGCTAATGGCTCTCTGTTTCAGGATGGGAGCAGGCTAAGAGCTAACAGCTCTCTCTGTTTCACGATGGGTACAGGCTAAGAGCTAACGGCTCTCTCTGTTTCACGATGGGTACAGGCTAAGAGCTAACGGCTCTCTCTGTTTCACGATGGGTACAGGCTAAGAGCTAACGGCTCTCTCTGTTTCACGATGGGTACAGGCTAAGAGCTAATGGCTCTCTTTGTTTCACGATGGGTACAGGCTAAGAGCTAACGGCTCTCTCTGTTTCACGATGGGTACAGGCTAAGAGCTAACGGCTCTCTCTGTTTCACGATGGGTACAGGCTAAGAGCTAACAGCTCTCTCTGTTTCAGGATGGGTACAGGCTAAGAGCTAACGGCTCTCTCTGTTTCGGGATGGGTGCAGGCTAAGAGCGAACGGCTCTCTGTGTTTCAGATGGGGGTTGCCGGTGTGCAGATGGTGTGTGTGTTCCTCGGCATTCTGGGCCTGGTGGCTGGCATCGTGTGTTGCGCTGTCCCCAAATGGAAGGAGTCGTCCTTCTCGGGACAGAACATCGTCACTGCGCAGGTAAACAGGCACGTCTGAGAAGATTTCAGCGGATGGGGTTCCGCCACTTCCTTTCTGGTTTGAACCGTAGACTGTAGAAACATAGGAACCAAGTGCCTGTTCTGTTATCCACTGACTATCCATGGGCTCGTGAAAAGTGTTTTGAAGCTCGGGAAGTCAAGCTTACCGGCGCCGCCATGTTGTACATTTTGGTCCATATTTTTATTTTACAGGCCGTTAATTACTTACTGCGTAAATACCAGGTACTTATTAAGTAACTATTTTGATTTCAGAGGTAAGTACTATGGCTTACATAGTACTTACATATAGTACATACTGACTTTATTTCATAGTACTTACCCCTGAAATCAAAATACTTACCTAATAATTATAAGTAGCTGCTTCACTAGTCTACAGGCTGCACATTTATGATTATGAATTCTGAATTTCATGGCAAATTCATATTGCATTACCACAAAAACAATGGAGAAATAGTTTTTGCCCCCAAAAATGAATTCACTCTGAATTGAACCTGTCTTTCCCTTCTGTTCTGAAAGTGCTTTATTTTCACTGTGGTCTGAACCTGTCTCCCCCTCGTGTTGTGAAAGTGGTTTATTGGACTGAAAGTTCTCCCCCTAGGTGACGCAGGACGGGCTCTGGATGTCGTGTGTGGTGCAGAGCACCGGCCAGCAGCAGTGCAAGTCGTACGACTCGCTCCTCATCCTGTCGGCCGACCTGCAGGCAGCGCGCGCCATGACCATCATCAGCTGCCTGCTGTCCTGCCTGTCTGTGCTGCTGCTGCTGGCCGGCGCGCGCTTCACCACCTGCATGCGCAACGAGGCGGCCAAGCCCCGGGCCACGCTGGCGGCCGGGGTGGGTCTGATCCTGGCCGGGGTGCTGCTGCTCATCCCTGTCTCCTGGTCTGCCCACAACGTCATCCGCGCCTTCCGCAACCCGCTCAACCCGCAGAAGAAGGAGCTGGGCGCCTGCATCTTCGTGGGCTGGGCCGGCAGCCTGCTGCTGCTGCTGGCGGGGGGGCTGTTGTGCTGCTTCAGCCGGCCGGGGGCCGGGGGGGGCTCCCCAAATGGCAACGCCAAGTACTACAGCAACGGAGCCTCCGCCCCAGCCCCTGCCAAGGACTACGTGTGAGGGGCTGTCTAGCTAATTGCAGGAAATGGGATGCTGTAGAGTCTTTGTTATGACTGGGGTTGTGTTGAGATTTTTTGTGGATTTGGGTTGTCTTTTAATTGTGTTCCGTGACCTGAGGGGGGGTGGGGGGTGTTTTAAGGGGGAAAAAAGAACCTTTCGCTAATTTCTGTTGAATAAAAACCATTTGATCCTAAAAAAAGGAAAAAAAACTACGTGTGAGGCCCGGGGCTTTTCGGTTCAGTCAGAAATGGCTGTAAGGTTTCAGACACGTTCACTTTCCTGAACTGAACTGAACTGAAATGGAGCAGACCCATGGAGGGGGGGAGAACAGCGATAGAGGGACACCAAATGCCGACACATGAGTGACTGTGGTTACATAGGTTGGTTAAGTTGGTTAAGTGAGGGAGGGAAAAAGAGGAGAGGGAAGAGGGGAGAGGGATTAAAGCTGTAAATGGTAATGTTAACTCTTAAAAACTGGGGAGAGGGGTAATTAATATTGACAGAATAAACCATTAATTTTATGAGTGACTGTGGGGAACTGTTGGACACGCTCACTGGATCAATGGTTATGTCTTTCATGTACCATCCACCACCCTTTTTAAATATATTTTGTCCCAATGACATTTCATGTCAAATAAATGCGACATTTAATGATGATAATAAAACAGATTTTTCAGAGCAGCTTTTTGGCTTGTGTAATTGTATTTGCAGATATATTTTCCTCTCTCCTCCACTTTCCATCCATTGGGAAATCTACAGCATTCTGGTGTGTGAGTCTATGTGCTGCTTATCTAAAACCCAGAATAATGCTTGCAACCTTCTCCGGTTTTTTTTTATTACAAAGCTTTGTAATCAAAAGTTAATCTGTCCCAGCATCAAAGAAAGAACATTCTGGAAAAAACTCATTTTATTTGAAATCTTCTAAATATTGCTTTCATATAAAAAAAGAATGAAGACAAGCATAATAATTGTTCATTCACACAAGCAAACTTTACACCCCCCGCAGTACAGCCAGCACAGTTTTGTAATCGCCAAGTACTACAGCAACGCCTGAATAAAATTCAGGCAGAAAATAAAATGATTTTTGCTTCTTAAACATCCTGTGCAGTTTTTTCCCCCAGAACTGAACAAAAGGAACATTTGACTTTCCCTCCTCCTTTTAGCTCTCCTTTCTCCATCACTGTCAGCTCCTCTCTCCCTCTAAGCATCTCTCCTTCCCTTGTTCCCTTCCTCACTGACTCTGGCTGGTTCAGTTCTTGCTCTCCAGAGCTGTCACTCTCTCAGTCAGCTCCTCCACAGTGTCTCTCAGCTTCTTCACCTCCTCCTGCAGAGACTGCACATCCTGAGAGAGGGAGAGGGAGAGAGAGAGGGAGAGAGAGGGAGGGAGAGAGAGAGAGGGAGGGAGAGAGGGAGAGGGGGGGGAGAGGGAAAGAGAGGGAGGGAGGGAGAGGGGGAGAGAGTGGGAGGAAGGGAAAGAGGGAGGGGGAGGGAGAGAAGGAGGGAGGGAGAGGGGGGAGAGGGGGAGAGGGAGGGAGAGAAAAAGGAAGAGAGGGGGAGAGAAAGGGAGGGGGAGGGGGGCAGAGAGAGGGAGGGGTTAGACTAAACAGTGTAGCGGATAGCAGCTACCACAGAGCCGTTAGATGCAATGTAAATGTAAGTTTGCATGATATGGATAAACTGTGCTATTGTGGGCAGGTGGAAGATGCCGCAGGCCGGGAGGCGGGGCTCACCGTGCCGTTGCCCAGGCGACCCCCGGCGGCCGTGCTCGTGGTCGTCAACAGGCTCTTGTGCACTTTGAACTCTTTGGTTTTGGTCGCCACAAACCCGTCCTTCAAGGAGATCCGGATTGGTTGGCCTTCCTTTCCCGCGAACCAATCAGCGGCCTCCACAGAAGGCTCCGGACCAATCGTGTCCGGATACAGATCCTCTTGGAACAGGTCAGACTGAGGGCAAAGTGAGACAGAGAAATGAACACGTCTAATTGGACTAACTAGTAACAACATGAAACAGGTTCATAGCCTGTTGCGATGATGAAGCAGCTGGAGAAGAAGCAATCAACACGTACTGACAGAGAAGCAGGCGCTAATGCAACATGTCCTGACAGAGAAGCAGGCATAAATGCAACATGTACTGGCAGAGAAGCAGGAGCAAATGCAACGCGTACTGACAGAGAAGCAGGCACTAATGCAACATGTACTGACAGAGAAGCAGGCACTAATGCAACACGTACTGACAGAGAAGCAAGCACTAATGCAACACGTACTGACAGAGAAGCAGGAGCTAATGCAACATGTACTGACAGAGAAGCAGGCACTAATGCAACGCGTACTGACAGAGAAGCAGGCACTAATGCAACATGTACTGACAGAGAAGCAGGCACTAATGCAACACGTACTGACAGAGAAGCAAGCACTAATGCAACACGTACTGACAGAGAAGCAGGCACTAATGCAACGCGTACTGACAGAGAAGCAGGCACTAATGCAACATGTACTGACAGAGAAGCAGGCACTAATGCAACGCGTACTGACAGAGAAGCAGGCACTACTGCAACATGTACTGACAGAGAAGCAGGAGCTAATGCAATGCGTACTGACAGAGAAGCAGACACTAATGCAACATGTACTGACAGAGAAGCAGGCACTAATGCAACGCGTACTGACAGAGAAGCAGGCACTAATGCAACATGTACTGACAGAGAAGCAGGAGCTGATGCAATGCGTACTGACAGAGAAGCAGACACTAATGCAACATGTACTGACAGAGAAGCAGGAGCTAATGCAATGCGTACTGACAGAGAAGCAGACACTAATGCAACATGTACTGACAGAGAAGCAGGCACTAATGCAACACGTACTGACAGAGAAGCAAGCACTAATGCAACACGTACTGACAGAGAAGCAGGCACTAATGCAACGCGTACTGACAGAGAAGCAGGCACTAATGCAACATGTACTGACAGAGAAGCAGGCACTAATGCAATGCGTACTGACAGAGAAGCAGGCACTACTGCAACATGTACTGACAGAGAAGCAGGAGCTAATGCAACACGTACTGACAGAGAAGCAGGCACTAATGCAACGCGTACTGACAGAGAAGCAGGCACTAATGCAACATGTACTGACAGAGAAGCAGGCACTAATGCAACGCGTACTGACAGAGAAGCAGGCACTAATGCAACATGTACTGACAGAGAAGCAGGAGCTAATGCAATGCGTACTGACAGAGAAGCAGACACTAATGCAACATGTACTGACAGAGAAGCAGGCACTAATGCAACGCGTACTGACAGAGAAGCAGGCACTACTGCAACATGTACTGACAGAGAAGCAGGAGCTAATGCAACATGTACTGACAGAGAAGCAGGCACTAATGCAACATGTACTGACAGAGAAGCAGGCACTAATGCAACGCGTACTGACAGAGAAGCAGGCACTAATGCAACATGTACTGACAGAGAAGCAGGAGCTAATGCAATGCGTACTGACAGAGAAGCAGACACTAATGCAACATGTACTGACAGAGAAGCAGGCACTAATGCAACGCGTACTGACAGAGAAGCAGGCACTAATGCAACATGTACTGACAGAGAAGCAGGAGCTAATGCAATGCGTACAGACAGAGAAGCAGGCACTAATGCAACATCTACTGACAGAGAAGCAGGCACTAATGCAACATGTACTGACAGAGAAGCAGGCACTAATGCAACACATACTGACAGAGAAGCAGGAGCTAATGCAAACTGCCACTGTAATCATGCCGGCACACAAGGTGCACGTGGAATATTCCACAAAACTGTTCTGAAAAAAAACACAAAATCCTGCTTGCAGGCAGGAGTTAGGCCACACTCCACTCCACTCCACTCATTTCAAAACAAATCACATGGCTGTTCTGCAGTACATAAAATATAATACAAATAATGATAACAATAACAATAATAATTATACAACAGTTAGTTCTGACATGCATTTTGATAGGCTATGGCAATATCTCAGTAACACACAACTTTGAGTGTATTATTGCATAATATACCATGGTATGGGTTTCTGATTGGATGCTAGGTGGTGATTATATTAGTATAATACTTCAATGTTTGGCAGGTAGTCCAGGTCAAGCCTAATCGCCATTCTAAATTCATACAATGCCTGCAGTTTTCTGCAGGGAGAGACCCAAAGCCATCAGTGTGATCCACAATTTGTCATGCCAATAAAGCTATTTGCATTTTAAAATTATGAAATGGCATCTGTGAATGGTTTTGTGAAGTACAGCAATGTTGCACCTAGCTATTAATAGCCGTAAGCTCTCTAATGTTTAGCTAGTTTGCTAAAGTTACTATGTGTTGTCCTGAAATGGTTGTTTGTAAACTAACAAATCTATCAGCTATAGCTATCCTAATTTTTGCCTTAGCGGCTAGCTATCCCCAGCACAAAACAGAAAAGCTGGGCGTGTCGATTAAGGTGCGATAGCTGGGTGATGTGTAACCGCAGAGGCCTTTCTGTTCTGTGCGTCGGCAGTTGCTAAACCGTGTAAAAAATGTAAGGTGGGCTGGGAATTACGAGTAAGAAGTTGCAAATAAGAAAACAATTTAACCCTAGTATAAAACATTGAATGTAACCAATGTAAAAAAAATAAAAACCAGACCTAGGCATAGATTTTGAACAGAACTTAACCAACATATGTAACCACAGCAACATGCTAAAACAATAGCCACCTTATCGGCTTTTTTTAGGTGAAATGGCCCAAAAATATTAATGACCCCTGTTTATATATTTATCTTTTGGTAAAAGCAGAATAATTATTCCTTACATAATAATACAAATAATAAAATTAATTCTAACTATTAGCATTATTATGGAGATCTTTACTGAACATTGAAATAAAGCTTTTGCACAATAAAGAATAGATAAAATGAAGAAATGAAACAGAATAAAACAGAAACACATCAGTATCGGAGCAGTGCATCTGAACAGGGCCTGTGATTGGTCTGAGAGTGCGGCTGAGGGAGGCGGGGGCAGGGTACCTTGCGCGGGACAGTCATGACGATCGGCTCACACTTGCGCTCGTGCAGCTTGTAGAACCTGAAGGGGAGAGAGAGGCTAATGGGCGAAAGGTCCTACGGGCGAACGAGAGTGCAGGCTAACTGACAGACTACACCTAACCTGTCCCTCATGAATGTAGGCTAACCGCCAGTCTACACCTAACCTGTCCCTCATGAATGTAGGCTAACCGCCAATCTACACCTAACCTGTCCCTCATGAATGTAGGCTAACCGCCAGTCTACACCTAACCTGTCCCTCATGAATGTAGGCTAACCGCCAGTCTACACCTAACCTGTCCCTCATGAATGTAGGCTAACTGACAGACTACACCTAACCTGTCCCTCATGAATGTAGGCTAACCGTCAGTCTACACCTAACCTGTAAACCTGGAACCCTTACAAAACTGGAACATGGACTGATGTAAATACAGTTGTTCCGGGTTTTACTCAGTGCAGCTAAGTTGGCAATCCTGTTTCGTGATTTACCCCCCTGGGGTTTCAGCTGTCTGAGATCACACCGCATGCCGCTGTCAGAGCTGGGGGATTGGGGAGGCGTACCTGGCAATCTCGCACTTGTTGACCTCCAGGCCCCTCTTGGGCATGTAGCCCATGCCCTTCTGGCTCTCCTTGCTGCTGTACATGGAGAGGTAGTGAACGAAGGGCGTTTCGTCTGTCACCTCAAAGTAGCGGATGCTGCTGTCGCCCTGAGGCACGGAGAATCAGCCAGAGTCAAACTCCACTCCAACCTCCACTCCAACCTCCACTGATCTTTACTTCTTCACTTTTTTAGTTTTAGTTTTATCATTTGTGTGTGTGTGTGTGTGTGGCCATATGTGTGCATGAGTTTTTGTGTGTGTGTGACCATGTGTGTGACCATGTGTGTGCATATGTTTGTGTGTGTGTGAGTGTATGTGTGTGTGTGTGTGTGTGTGTGTGTGTGTCTGTGCAGGTATGTATGTGAGTGTGTGTGTGTGTGTTTGTGTGTGTGCATGTGTATGTGCGCGTGTGTATGCATGTATGTGTGTGTTTGTGTATGTATGTATGTGTGTGAGTGTTTGTGTGTGTTTGCGTGTGTGTCCAACCCCTACCTTGCCACAGAGGTACACAATTCCAGTGTCGGGGTCAAAGAAAGGCAGGAGTACTCCGCTGCTGGTGTCTAGCTCTTGCAGGGTGAGTGGTTCCTTAAAGTTGTTCTGCAAACAGAGGATTCACACAGATCTTATTCACACAGGGATAACTCACAAAGATGATTTACAAAGATTATTCACACAGAGATGACTCACACAGCCAATCTCACAATATCTAGACCTACTCAAAAAATAATCTCTATCGGTGTAGAATGCACACAATCAATAGAAAATGTTCTCTGTCAGTGTACTCTGTCAGTGTAATATGTACACTATCATTATACAATGCACTCTGTAAGCGTAAACTGTATTCAGCCAGTGTAAATTGTACTCTTTCAGAGTGAAATATAATCCGTGGGTATAAAATATGCTCCATCAGTGTAAAATGTACATGGACTGATGTAAATACAGTTGTTCCGGGTTTTACTTGGTGAAGTTAAGCAGCTCGTTGGGAGCAATTGGGCAACCCTCTGACTGCCAGCTGACTGCTCTTACCTCCTGTCGCTACATTTGGGAGTAAAATCTGGGTGTGAAATGTACTGTTTGTGGGTGTGAAATGTACTCTCTCTGGGTGTGAAATGCACTGTTTGTGGGTGTGAAATGTACTCTCTCTGGGTGTGAAATGTACTGTTTGTGGGTGTGAAATGTACTCTCTCTGGGTGTGAAATGTACTGTTTGTGGGTGTGAAATGTACTCTCTCTGGGTGTGAAATGTACTGTTTGTGGGTGTGAAATGTACTGTTTGTGGGTGTGAAATGTACTCTCTCTGGGTGTGAAATGTACTGTTTGTGGGTGTGAAATGTACTGTTTGTGGGTGTGAAATGTACTCTCTCTGGGTGTGAAATGCACTCTGGCAGAGGTGATACAGCACTGGCTGTCCTGCTGTAGCTGAGCAGGAGGATGAGGGATGCACTCACAGGGTCCCAAAGAGCCACCTGCCTCTCACTCATGCGACTGAACCCTGTGGTCAGGATCTTCCCGTCGGACACAAACACTGCTCGCACCGGCCTGGAGCCCTCGTGAGGTTTCTCCTTCTCCTAACGGGGGGAGGGGGGGTTACCAGCACAGATTATTACTCAACGCTCAAATAGGAAGCCAGCAGGAACCGGCAGGAAGTACAATTAATGCCAGTTTATAGCGACCGGCGACATGCAATGAATGTCGCTGGTCACAAGGACATCTGGTTTATACTCTGGGTGACTGGAGTGAATTCATACATCTTTTGCGAAGGACAACGACCACAGTCCCTGTCAGGCCATGATAGGACTTTCACAAATGTTCTGCGATTTCAGTCGAGTGACACTATACATGCTTTAATGCATATTCACATTGCTCATAGAGACCGTATTCATGTAATTTCATAAGGAAGATGTATGTCTTTAACACCATGGGTACATATGAACAGAACATTTTTCATGTATTGATGTTTTTACTTGGAGACGGAGCAGAGACATGAAACATGAGACATTACAGTCCGGACGATGTGATGTGTCAGAGCGAACAATATGACATGGCGTCAGATTCCCGCAGCTCTGTTTGATGGGTGCTGTGGGCAGGGATATCGCAGTGGGTGGGAGGGAAATGGAACGTCTGTTTTTGCCTGCGTTTTAAATGTCCAAGTAATTGGACTAACTAAATAAATTTCGGTTGAGTAAATATGTTCAGAGACTGAACCAAAAAAACAAAAAAACAAAAAAAACTGGAGTCTCTCTGACTGAGGCCCCTCTCAAAGTCACAAATGGTTTAGTCCACCCCAGCATGCAGGATTGGTGTGTAACACAGGCAGCTGAAGCCAGAGCTGAGCTGAAACGCACCCATGCCAATATATATCACACGCCTGAGACCACTACTGAAAATGCTTCTATGTTGCATTTTTTTCTAATTCAATACAAACTTTTACATTACAAGTGATACTATCCGGGTGGTATGGATGGTGCAGTGGGTAGCACTGCCGCCTCACAGCAAGAAGGTCCTGGGTTAGGGTTAGGGTTATTCTCTGAGGGGGCCGGGGGTTAGGGTTAGGGTTAGGGTTAGAGTGAGGGTGGGTTCGGGTTAGGGTGTGGCTTAGGGTGAGGGTGGGAGACTCACAGAGATGACGGAGCCCTTGCGGGGGTCCAGCACGCGGAGCTTCTTGTCCTTGCAAGAGGTGAGGATGCGGGACCCGTCCATGTTCCAGGAGGCACTGTAGATCATGTCAGAGTGCAGCGTGTCCACCCGCAGGACAGCCTCGCCACGCGCCACGTTCCACAGAATCAGCACGTTATCGCAGCCTGAGGGGGAGAGGCATGAGAGTGTGTGTGTGAGTGTGTGAGTGAGTGTATGTGTGTGGGTGACTGAGTGAGTGAGTGTGTGAGTGTGAGTGAGTGTGTGTGTGACTGAGTGAGTGAGTGTGTGAGTGTGTGAGTGTGTGTGTGTGCGTGCGTGCATGCAAGCAAGTGTGTGTGTTTGTCTGTGTGTGAGTGAGTGTGTGTGTGTGCGTCTCTGTGAGTGTGTGTGTGCGTGCGTGAGTGTGTGAGAGTGTGTGTGTGAGTGTGTGTGACTGAGTGAGTGAGTGCGTGAGTGAGTGTGTGTGTTACTGAGTGTGTGAGTGTGTGTGCGTGCGTGCAGGCAAGCAAGTGTGTGTGTTTGTCTGTGTGTGAGTGAGTGTGTGTGTGTGCGTCTCTGTGAGTGTGTGTGCGTGCGTGAGTGTGTGTGTGCATGTGTCTCTGTGCATGTGGGAAAGACCTGCTGTCAGGAGCACGTTGTGGGCTGTAGGGTGCCAGCTCAGGATGCCCACACGTTTGGAGTGGCCCTCGAGCATCACCACGGGCTCGGTCATAGGCTTAGTCAAACCACCATCTGGGATTTCCCAAATCTGGAGGTGGAGAGGAGGCATGAGCACAGCGAATGGGGCATCCTGGCTGCAATCTCAAAAGGCAGTAGTACAGCAGTTGTGTAACTAATACTCACAGTGCACATGTGTGACTAATACTCACAGTGTGCATGTGTGACTAATATTCACAGTGTGCATGTGTGACTAATACTCACAGTGTGCATGTGTGACTAATATTCACAGTGTGCATGTGTGACTAATACTCACAGTGCGCATGTGTGACTAATACTCATAGTGCGCATGTGTGACTAATACTCACGGTGTGCATGTGTGACTAATACTCATGGTGCCATGTGTGACTAATACTCATAGTGCGCATGTGTGACTAGTACTCAGTGCGCATGTGTGACTAATACTCACAGTGTGCATGTGTGACTAATACTCAAAGCGTGCATGTGTGACTAATACTCACAGTGTGCATGTGTGACTAATACTAACAGTGTGCATGTGTGACTAATACTCACAGTGCGCATGTGTGACTAACACAGTGTGCATGTGTGACTAATACTCAGTGTGCATGTGTGACTAATACTCACAGTGCGCATGTGTGACTAATACTCATGGTGCCATGTGTGACTAATACTCACAGTGCGCATGTGTGACTAATACTCATGGTGCGCATGTGTGACTAATACTCACAGTGCGCATGTGTGACTAATACTCACAGTGTGCATGTGTGACTAATACTCACAGTGTGCATGTGTGACTAATACTCACAGTGTGCATGTGTGACTAATACTCACAGTGTGCATGTGTGACTAATACTCACAGTGTGCATGTGTGACTAATAATAACAGTGTGCATGTGTGACTAATACTCACAGGGCGCATGTGTGACTAATACTCACAGTGCGCATGTGTGACTAACACAGTGTGCATGTGTGACTAATACTCACAGTGCACATGTGTGACTAATACTCACAGTGCGCATGTGTGACTAATACTCACAGTGTGCATGTGTGACTAATACTCACAGTGCGCATGTGTGACTAATACTCACAGTGTGCATGTGTGACTAATACTCACAGTGCGCATGTGTGACTAATACTCACAGTGCGCATGTGTGACTAATACTCACAGTGTGCATGTGTGACTAATACTCACAGTGTGCATGTGTGACTAATACTCACAGTGTGCATGTGTGACTAATACTCACAGTGCGCATGTGTGACTAATACGCACAGTGCGCATGTGTGACTAATACTCACAGTGTGCATGTATGATTAATCCTCACAGTGTGCATGTGACTAATACTCACAGTGTGCATGTGTGACTAATACCCACAGTGTGCATGTGACTAATACTCATGGTGCCATGTGTGACTAATACTCAGTGTGCATGTGTGACTAATACTCACAGTGTGCATGTGACTAATACTCACAGTGTGCATGTGTGACTAATACTCACAGTGTGCATGTGTGACTAATACGCACAGTGCGCATGTGTGACTAATACTCACAGTGTGCATGTGACTAATACTCACAGTGTGCATGTGTGACTAATACTCACAGTGTGCATGTGTGACTAATACTCACAGTGTGCATGTGTGACTAATACTCACCATGACACTGCAGTCCTCTGATCCACTGGCTATAATGTTGTCATTGTGGGGGCACCACTCGATGTCCAGGACTGGGCCCGTGTGACCGCACACGGTGGGGTGCGCCATGTCAATACGCCCTGTCTGAGGGGAAAGATTGAGGATGTGTGTGACCCCTGTACACACACACACACACACACACACCTGCATTGAGGATGTGTGTGACCCCTGTACACACACACACAAACACACACCTGCACACACAGATACCTGAATGCACTTCGCATGCTAACCCACTGATGATGCATATAGCATGCTAACCCACTGAGAATGCATTTGCATGCTAACACACACACACTGAGAATGCACATAGTATGCTAACCCACTGAGCAGAGTTTAACATATAATGTAAAATTGCCCAGATAAATATATTTAATGTATTAATGCAAATTAAAACAGCTAATTTCTGAGTGTACAATTATATAGCTTCTTAGATAACAGGTTATTTGATGCATTTTGTCATATAGCACCATTACGTGTTCATTTGCTACTTTTCAGGTGTGAGTTTAACTGAAACATGTTGGATATACACTCACTGAGCACTTTATCAGGAACACCTGTACGCCAACTTATTTGTGCGATTATCTAATCAGCCAATTGTCTGGCAGCAGTGCAATGCATACAATCATGCAGATACAGGTCAGGGGCTTCAGTTAATGTTCACATCAACCATCAGAATGTGTTCTAAGTGACTTTGACAGTGGAATGATTGTTGATGCCAGACAGGGTGGTTTGAGTATCTCAGTAACTGCTGATCTCCTGGGATTGTTATGCAGAACAGTCTCTAGAGTTCACAGAGAATGGTGCAAAAAACAAAATCCAGTGAGCAGCAGTTCTGTGGGCAGAAATGCCTTGTTAATGAGAGACGGCAGAGGAGAATGGCCAGACTGGTCAAAGCTGACAGTAATGCAAATAACACATTACAACAGAGGTATACAGAAGTGCATCTTTGAACACACAGCGGCTAGGATAGGCTACAGCAGCAGAAGAATAATAATTAAAAATAATGTTCAGAATTATTGGTACCCCTAACAATTATTGGAAATAAAATAAAAATAAAAATTACAGTACTGTGAAGAAGTCTGAGGCACCCTAGACTTTATCATATATATGTTTTTTTTTTGTGTGTGTGTTAGTATAAAAGAACACATTTGAGAATTGCAAATATTCATTTTCCAAAAGATTTAATTTTACGGAGACATTTTTGTATTTAATTTAAAAGAAGTAACATATTACTGTAAGCAATTTACTACTCTTTACCTAAAAACTTGATCAAGACTGTCATCAGAAGCAAGGAGCCAACCAAAGTCTGCAGAATAACTGTGGCAAGTTCTCCAACATGCTCAGAACAAACTCTCTGCTGATTGTCTTAGCCAACGCTGTCCTGCAGTTCTATATCTCAGAGAAGTGATGCAGTTTTAAAGGGTGGTCAAAAAAAATATTGATTTGATATAGCATGTTTATTTAGGACCTTTCATTTAATTTTTTTCGAAACATTCTTATCTGTACAGAATGTTATACAGACTTTTGCACAGTACTGTAAGTCAAAAGTTAAATTGGCAATAACATCTTCATTTAATTTCAGTCTAAAGGAACAATATTGTGTCATGCCATCACTTCCTATTTCACAACAGTAGAAAAAAGAGGTAACTAGCATGCTAAATGCCTTTGCCATTCATCAACAGGTCTAGGGACACTATTTAAAAATGGCCATGTTCTGGAATGGCCAAGAATGGTTCCTTCTGAATATTTTTTCAACAGGAAAATATGTCTGGAGAAACAATATTTTTGCATCTACTGCATATCTGGCAGCAGCACTGAGGCTCATTTGATACCACGGACCTTTGATGGTCCATACTGAATCAGCATAATGTACAGCTGAATCTAGTCCCACCCCTCAATTCCCATAGAAATCCATTCAAATGCAAAGAGTTTTAGTTTCTCTTTAGGACAACCTGAAGATAAAATGCCAAATGCCAATAATGTAATGTAATGTAATAAAATATCCAGACTCTGACTATGTTGATAGGTCACAGGCATCAGGATGCAACATGCTACAAAATACTAAACATCACTGCTTTCATTTACATATCATTGCTGTGTCCCAAACATTATGGTGCCCCGGAATGGGGAGATTATGTATAAACACTGCTGTAATTTCTACATGGTGAAACCAAAATGTATAAAGTATCTTTATAAATTTTGGTTTTATGAAGTTTTAAAGGCTGATGCCGTTTTACAGGGTGGTAATTGGTTTGATTTGATTTTTTATGGTTTACTTTACTCTTTTGATAATTTAACTTTTTCATTATTTTTTATAATTTCATTACATTTGAAAGCATCTTTGCTTTACAGATTTATTTCCATGTAGCTTTTGCACAGTACTGTATAATCAGGTTGCGTGACTCATGGTGTTTAGTACCAACAGTGCATTTATTTCATGAATTCACTGCAGATAGTCTTGGTGAATTTAATCAGGGAACCTTCCCCAAAATATGCCAAAGAGCTTCTCCATTGTTTTAGCATTCATTAACCAAGTTCCATTATATCAATCTTTTCTTGATGGGTTTAATCTGATTTATCTAACTGCTTATTTATCCACTGTCATATAACTGGAATTTATTCATCCAGTGTCATATAACTGTTAACTAATAATTAAATACATCATTAAATAACTATTATGGTCACCGTGAATACTTAATACCCTGTTGCACAATTATATTTAAACAAATAAAAACGCAGTTAAGTCTATACAGCACTGATAAAGTCAGCGATATCTTTAGATAATGAGACTGAACACACCGTTTGACGGCTGTCTCCACATCCTGTGCGAGGCCATGCCGACAGAAAAGCTGTCCAAATATGGTTACAAACACGAGCCAGAGTGCGCCACGGGGCATTAGCAAAACTCCGCCCCTAAACTTCCTTATTCGGTGAAACACTTCTCTCTGCTAACCTTACAAGCCTATTTTCAATGTTAAATGAACTGTAATAGAGAACATTCAATCCCTGTTTGTCTCAAATGAACTGTTTGGTGCTGGACATTTTACTAGATAGGTAGACAGACAGATAGACAGACACAGACACAGACAGACAGACACAGACACAGAGCACCAGTCAACAGTTTAGAAACACCTTGGCTTTTTCTGCTTTGTCTTATTGATGTTTTATTTTTTCTGTTTGTAATCAAACAATTCACATGTGGTCAAAGAGCAGATTCTCAGCTTTTATTAAAGATGATTTTTGTAAATATTGTTTTCACCATGTCGTAATGACAGTACCTTTTATAGAGAGAGATACTAAAACTCTTTACATTTGAATGGATCTCAATTGGACTTGGGGAGTGGGACTAGACCAAGCTCTAGATTATGGCAATACGGTACAGATTTACGGTAACACATTCATTGGCAAAATGGCTTTATGTCATCAAGGGTCCAAGGTACCATATGAGCCTCAAACCATCCTACTGCTGCCAGATATGCAGTAGATATGAAAAGGGACTCTTTCCTTCCTGTTGAACTCAATGGAAAAATTCCTGGAGAAACAGCCCTTTTGCATATTGCATACTGCACATCTAGTATATGTTTGAACATAATTTACAGATTATTATCTGTGTTGTTTATAGCAGTACAGTAGGTTAAGCTCATCTGAAATCTCAGACCCTTGATGAGTTAAAGCCATTCAGCCAACAATTGTGTTCCATACTGCATCAGCGTAATTTACAGCTGAGTCCTAGCCCCCAATTCCCATACCAAATACAAAACATGACTATTTTATTTGACATTATGTTAATTTGGCTCAAACATTGAAATGGGGGGCTGTGTATAAGAAGTGCTGTAATCACTACAAAGTGAAGCCAAAATGTATAAAAACACAGTTTGATAAAAGCTGCACTCTGACGACATGTGAAGTGTTTAATTACAAACAGAGGAAATAAAAAAACATTAATCAGAAAAGCCAGAAAAAGGCAAGGTGTGTCCAAACTGGTAAATAGATAGACAGATTGAAAGATGGATTTAGTGCCTTACACAAATGATCATTTAGCAGTCATTTTTGAACATCAAACTGTACTGAAAACCTGGGCCCACATTTATCTAGAACCTTCCAGTGTCCTGAGTGTTTACACATATTTGGCTTCCCTAGTTGCCTGTTACTCAGCCGCTACACACACCTTACTCAGCCACTACACACACCTTACTCAGCCACTACACACACCTTACTCAGCCACTATACCCACCTTACTCAGCCACTAAACCCACCTTACTCAGCCACTACACACACCTTACTCAGCCACTACACCCACCTTACTCAGGGGCAGCACCATGAATGCCCCCCCACCGCTGGCATCTACAATCATGGCCACAAACTTGGGGTTGACCGAGCAGAAGTTGCTGTCCCAGGTCATCTGGGAGATCCTGATGTCATCGTAGCACTGGTCTGCCTTCACGGCCTGGCCAAACACATGGCGGAACTTGCTGGACCTCACAACCTTCCGGGACATTCTGATCCACAGAGACAGGGAGGGAGGGAGAGGGGCAGAGACACAGAGTGATCAACAGCATTTATAGCACAAGTTTCACTCTATCTGCAAGGAATGACCCCACCCTGTATTCTAAGAGCAGGGAGAGGGAGAGAGAGAGAACAATATTTAAAATATACACTCAGTGACATATTTATTAGGTAGACCTGTACACCAGCTTGTTAATGCAAATATTTAATCAGCCAATCATGTGGCAGTAACTAAATGCATAAAATCATACAGATATGGTCAAGAGGTCCAGCTATTGTTCAGACCAAATGTTGGGAAGAAATGTGATTTAAGACTTTGAATGTGGAATGATTGTTGGTGCCAGGCAGGGTGGATTCAGTATTTCAGAAAATGCTGATCTGCTGTGATTTTCATGCACAACAGTTCGTAGAGTTTGCAGAGAATGATGCAAAAAGCAAAAAACATCAAATGAGCAGCAGTTCTACAGGCAAACATGCATTGTTAATGAGAGAGGTCAGAAAAGGGTCAGACTGGTCAAAGCTGACAGGATGATAACAGTAATGCTAATAACCGCACGTTACAACAGTGGTGTGCAGAAGAGCATCTCTGAACACACAACGGTTCAAACCTCTAAGTGGATAGCCTACAGCAGTATAAGACCAATACGTACAACAAATAATGCTAATAAATAAGTAATGAAGTGCTCACCATCCGATCAGTATATTTGCATACCCTGATCGCATGGTGCATCTTCCTACGGTCTGCGATTCGCCCGATCTGCCCGTGCACACAGCAGGTGTATTGCTGCACACGTGTGTTGCATCAGCAGCAGAGAGTAGGCTACATACGCACTTACTGATACTATAGGGAAGGAAAGGCAACGCTGAACTGCGGAAAAAAACATTTTGAAACTACTTCCTCTTGTCTGAGGCCTTTGGTTTCAGTCTTTTGACACATTTCGTGCACGCTCACCCACATCTGCGACTTTTATGGGCAAGCTCTACTGGAGCTCCACCCATTACTGTAGCGGCGCGTTAGCCTTAGCGACTGTTTAAAAAGTAGATCAACCCAACCCTTGTTTCTCCTCTTCAAAGCGGGAACATACATTCTATAATAAGAACTTTATTTGTAGAATGCTTTATTAACTATTGAATTAAATATGTAATAAGCAATCGTAAAATCATAAAAGTCCCACGTCCATTAGACTATTAAAAGTGTCTCAGTTCTGTGCGTTAAAAAGTTACAGCTATAAAGTATCATCAATGAAAATGCAGAGGAAACCTGTATCACGTTGATACAGGTTTCCTCTAAATTTTCATTGATGATACTTTTGAATCACTACATCTGTTTTAATTGCAGTTTTACATCAATCAGCTGTTACTGTTGCATCAGTGCATTGTGCACTGTTAGCTCCGTGTCCACCGCCTCTCGACCCTAGTGGGAGAAGAAAGGAAGAGACGCAAGACAGAAGGCAAAAGACAGAGGTATGCAGACGCGAGAGCTGCTTCACAACAGTTAAACCACATCCTTTGCAGAACAGCAAAAAAAAAAAAAAAAGGTTCTCTTAGAGTTCTCTCCCGTAGAATATATGGACTTGCCTCAATTATCCGCACTTTGATTACGCTACACTGTGCTGATTATGTTTCATATTGAACATTTATATTGATAAATATATTTGATATTCCCCTCTGTGAAAACTCTTCTGATTTTGACCTTGAATGTTACCTAAGTATACTGTTGTATACTAATGGCTAATGCAACTTTCTATCTTGTAAAAATACTTTGTACATTTAGCTACCGTCAGGATTAGGCTAGAGTATTTATTTATGCATTTCCTCAACCAGTCCATTTATTTTCTGATAAATTCCTGGATTCGTTATTCAAAGTTCAAAGTTATTCAAAAATAATTGATTAAATAATTGTCTCGGGACCATTCTGCAACACGGTTAATAACTACAAACCAGAGTAAAGTTACCTTTGTTTGCATAGGATTTCAATAACATTATTGACCTGCAAACTTCAAGAACAATCGGAAATGTGAAGTGAATGACATCAATCACAGTTGAACAAAAGTAAAATAGGTTACTAGACTTAACTTTACGCCTGATGTATATTGTTGCACGAAATGAGACTAATAATATCATTATTGTAATTTCAATGGGATCATTGCATTAAAATCAATCATTCTTAAAGAGCAAAGCGACCTAGCTCTGGTCACTTCCTCAAATCAGAAGCCGCGCCTAACTTTCAAATGACGGTTGCTCTTTTTTCTATAAGAATTTTCAGTAATCTTTGCCTATACAATTCATACCATATCGCAAATATTTATTTGCGATAAAATAATGATGGACTTTATAATATGGAGAGAAATAATGTGCACGTGGTCGGCGACTTGTCTGACTTACTTTCTATCAGCTGGGGTAAGAAGATAGGCTAGTACTTGGGTCCAGTTGTCGGAGTTGGCTGCGACAGATTGTGTCGGTGGAGTTGGAGTGAGAGAAAAGATAAAACGCCGGCAGAACCGTGGAGACCTTTCGAAGTGATGGAGGAAGTGAGACACAGCTACAATTGGAAATGGGAGGTGTCTTTTCTTTAAAAAAAAAAATCAAGTGACAAGTGACAGGAAGGGGCACACGGACAGGCTCGTTTTAAGTGCGAGCGATTACACATACATCTCTGAGAATGGCACATTTAATTTAGACAAGGGTTCTGTGTACATTGCTGCCAAAATATGATTCGTCGCCCCAAGGAAGCAGCAAGTGCTACTGTCGCAACCTGCGGACGCCTCTAGAGCTCCATCAGGTCAAATTTAACTCCGTCCGTGCGGTGCACATGCGCTACACCGTGAGGACGCTTGTGTATACAGTCCCCTCCAAAAAGTATTGGAACAGCAAGGTAAATTCCTTTGTTTTTGACATACATTGAAGACAATTAAGTTTGAGGTCAAAAGATGGACCTGAGATGACAGATCAGAATTTCAGCTTTTATTTCCTGTTTTTTTTTTTTTTTGCCTGCGAAGACTGCATTTATGTTAGAAAAGGTAAACCAACATGAAGACCAGAGCGCTGTCTTTGGGAGAAAAGCAAGCCATTCTGAAGCTTAGAAAAGAGGGGAAATCAATCAGGGCTGTGCACAAGCATTGAGGATAACTTGTACAACAACATGGAATGTCCTGAAAAAGAAAGAAATCGCTGGTGTACTGAGCAACAGACATCGAACAGGTCGACCAAGGAAAACAACAGCAGTTAACAACAGAAACATTGTGAGAGCTGTGACAAAAACCCCCAAACATCAGTCAGTGACATCTCAAACAATCTCCACAGGGCAGGGATGAAGGTATCTCAATCAACCGTTCGAAGAAGACTTAGAGAGCAGTAATATAGAGGCTATCCCACAAGATGCAAACACTCATCAGTAGTAGGAACTGGAAGGCGAGATTACAATTTGCAAAGAAGTACAGAGATGAGCCTCAAAAGTTCTGGAACAAAGTTTTATGGACTGATGAGACCAAGATTAACCTCTTCCAAAGTGACAGAAAGGCCAAAGTGTGGAGAAAGAAGGGACCTGCTCATGATCCAAAACATACAACCTCATCTGTGAAGCACGGTGTAGGAAGTGTCATGGCTTGGGCTGGCATGGCTGCTTCTGGAGTGGGCTCCCTTGATAAAAATGTAGAAACAAGATTATATTTATTAAACAACACAGATACTAATCTACACTCAGTGTTGACCTGTAGACCAGCTTGTTAATGCAAATTAAAAATGTTTAATCAGCCAATCATGTGGCAGCAACTAAATGCATAAAAGCAGACGTGGTCAAGAGGTTCAGCTGTTTTTCAGAAGAAATGTCAGAATGGGGAAGAAAGGTGATCTTTTTGTGCAATAATTGACTGTGGAATAATTGTTGGTGCCAGACAGGGTGGATTGAGTTTCTCAGAAACTGCTGATCTCCTGGGATTTTCATGCACAACAGTCTCTAGAGTTTGCTGAGAATGGTGCGAAACACAGAAAACATCCAGTGAGCAGCTGTTCCGTGTTGTTAATGAGAGAGGTCAGAGGAGAATGGCTAGACTGGCCAAAGCTGACAGGAAGGTGACAGTAATGCAAATAACCACACATTACAACAGTGGTATGCAGAAGAGCATCTCTGAACACACAACACATCATAACTCTAAGTGAATAGGCTACAGCAGCAGAAGACTTAAGTCTAAAAAATAAGCCTAATAAATACCTAATAAAGTGCTCACTGAGTGTATATGTTATGCTCATACAGGAAAACAAAATGCTTTTATTTCAACACATTTTTTCTCAGTCTCATGTAGTTTGTTCCGCAACTCCCACAAAAAGGATATTTCCCACCACCCAAATATGTGCAACTTTATTTATTATGCAGAGTGATAACTACTACAATGGTGATGTGTTCCGACCAGTGATTTCTCCAGAGCAACGTGATCTGATGGAGGACTGAGGAAGGGCCAGCAGTTTACTTTAAACATGTATTAATAAGAAACATGTGAAGTAATCTATTTTTTATCTGAAGGTTGTAAAAATTATTGGCACCCTTAACAATTATTGGAGATAAAATCAGACAAAGTGAAATTGGCAATGTAATTTCATTTTATTTAGTTAATCTCAGTGTAAAGGAACTATATTGTCCATCCTTTCCTAGAGTATAAAAATGAGGTAACAAGCATGCAAAATCCCTTTGTCATCCATCAGCATGGGAAAAGACAAAGAACTGACATTCAGAAGAGACAGATGGTAATTTACCATCAGAGTAATGAGTACAAAAAAGATGAATGGTTAAACCTACCACTTAGCACTGCAAGGGCAGTAATAAAAAAATGGCAAACATTTCTGCAATGGTTGCAAACTTGCCAAGAAGAGAATGCAAGTGCATGTTGGACCCTACGGATCCCAAAGCATCTGGAGTTTGGCCAAACATCACTGGAATTTATGACAGGAAGAGTGCTAGGGTCAAAAATTGAATGTGTTTGTCATATACACCATCGACATGTTAAGCAGCAAAAGAGGAATGCATACAAGGAAAAGCACATCACACCTACTGTCAAATATGGAGGTATGTCATAGATGTTTTGGAGATGTTCTGCTGTCAGAGGTCCAAGGGTACTATTTAAGATCAGATTTTGGCAGCAAACCTGGTTGCCTCTGCGAGAAAGCTAAGACTAATAATTCGCTAGACCACTGTACAGTGGCTTCAGAAAGTATTCAGACCCCTTCACCTTTTTGCACACGTTATTGTGTCGTAGACTTCATTTAAAATTGATAAAATTGCCATTTTTTCCCATCAATCTACACCTAATTACCCATAACGATGAAGTGGAAGCATGTTTTTAGAACTTTTTGCAGAGTTATTTAGCTAAAATCTAAATGAATTTACATAAGTATTCAGACCCTTTACTGTAGCACTCCAAATTGTGGTCTGGTACATTCTGTTTGATTTAATTATCCATGAGATGTGTCTAGAACTTCACTGGAGTCCACCTGTGGCAAATTGGACATACTTAGAAAGGCACACACCTGTGTATAAACGTTCCACAATTCACACTGTATGTCAGGACAAAAAGTAGGCCATTAAGTCCAAGGGACTCTCTGTAGAGCTCCGCGATTAAATTGTGGCGAGGTATAGATCAGATTTGAGTGTTCCCAGGAGCACAGTGGCCTCAATAATTGTGAAATGGAAGAAGTTTGGAACCAGGAGGACTCTTCAGAGCATTGGTCAATCTGCCAAACTGAGTAACCAGGCAGGAATGGCCTTGGTAAGAGAGGTGGCCAAGAACCCAATGTTCATTCTAACAGAGGTTTGGAAGTCCTCTGCAGAGATGGAAGAACCTACTGGAAGGACGATCATCCATCAAGCAGGCCTTTATGGTAGAGTGGCTAGACACAAGCCACTCTTGAGTAAAAGGCGTATGACAGCCCGCTTGGAGTTTGCCAAACGGCATTTAATGGAATAAGGTAAAAGATCTTGTCTGATGAAATAAAAATGTAATTCTTTGGGCAGAACTCCAAGCACTATGTCTGGCGAACACCAGGCACTGCTCATCACCTGACTAATATGGTGAAGCATAGTGGTGGCAGCATGCTATAGGGGTGCTTCTCAGAGGCAGGGACAGGGAGAACTGAGGTCCTTGAAGAAAACCTGTGCCAGAGTGCACACAACCTCAGACTAGGGCAACGATTCACCTTTCAGCAAGACAATGACATGGATCATATAGCTAAGACAACGCTGGAATGGCTTCGGGACAAGTCTCTGACTGTCCTTGAGTGGTCCGGCCAAAGCCCAGACCTGGCTGGGCTTGAGAAGATCTGCCAGGGAGAATGGGATAAACTGCACTGGGCAAAAATAAAAAATGTGTCCATTTAAAATTAAAGTTTCCATGGATAAAAAGCATTTCATTCATTTTCTGAGAGATTTTGGACAGGATTTTGGACCTGTCGATATCACTCATTCCAGATGAAAATATTTCCTACTTGAAAAAGATGCAAAAAGTTTCAAAATATACTATATGATCATTTAATTTACAGAAATTTTGGATAGATTTGGAGACACCAGAGTCATAAAGGGCCCACAGGGTACACTGCTTACATTTTGCTTAATATGCTGCACATAATCTGGGACTTTCTGATTCACATAATACCTATACATTTGTGGCTCTTCGTATTTCATTGCAGAATAAAGGAAAACAACTTAATTTTTGCATTTTCTACATTGTTTTGTAAAAGAATCTTCATCTTGTAGAATTTTGTTTTTTTTTATTCAAATGTGGAATTAAATTCTAATTTTGGGGAAGTTAGCAATGGTGATGGAGAGAGGGAAGGACTCTCCAGTTTTTTTCCTTCCTCTCTGCACTAGCTGGGAGAACTCCATACTCAATGAGAGTGGCTTTTAAAATTACTTCAACAGTATTCTTGAACAGTATTTCTGACAGGTTTGCTACCACCGTAAATTATTTCCTATTATGTCCTTATTTGTCGCGTCCCATGCCCGTTTCATAGTGCGTCTCCATGTTTTGTCCGTTTCTATGTATTTTCTAAGTTTGTATTCCGTTTTTTTTTGCGCAGTTATGCTTCCTAATGCGGAATCACGCTCAACTGAGTCTGATTGTGTCTCGTTACGTGCATATATGTGTTTCTTTGTCCATTGTTATGTGCTCCACTTTGTGCTTGCCATACTCTCCAAAGGTTTCTCCTGTTACCTGCTCCTGTGTCCCGTTACCTGTTCCTGTGTCGTTACATGCTCCTGTGTCCTGTTACCTGCTCCTGTGTCCCGTTACCTGTTCCTGTGTCCCGTTACCTGTTCCTGTGTCGTTACATGCTCCTGTGTCCTGTTACCTGCTCCTGTGTCCCGTTACCTGTTCCTGTGTCCCGTTACCTGTTCCTGTGTCGTTACCTGCTCCTGTGTCCTGTTACCTGCTCCTGTGTCCTGTTACCTGCTCCTGTGTCCCGTTGCCTGTTCCTGTGTCGTTACCTGCTCCTGTGTCCCGTTGCCTGTTCCTGTGTCGTTACCTGCTCCTGTGTCCCGTTGCCTGTTCCTGTGTCGTTACCTGCTCCTGTGTCCTGTTACCTGCTCCTGTGTCCCGTTACCTGTTCCTGTGTCCCGTTACCTGCTCCTGTGTCCCGTTGCCTGCAGTATCCCGACTGAATATACACTATTTTAAAAGTTGCTAAAAATAGGTGTTCTGCAAAACCTGTCTAGCCCGACTAGGACAGGTGACCAGTACCATTACCAAATAACCAGCATTAACTCATTTGAAACCCATCCCCAGAGTCCCTATATATGAACTAACCTCGTTTTCAGTGATTTTCTAGGCCCAGGGAAACTTTAGTTGACATTGTCAGCAAAGCAATTGATCAGTCTGCTTTAGTGCTCTGAAACATACTCCCAATGATTCCTCTGGCTTGCCCGGTGACTACAACTATTACTGGGGACTACCACAATATGCTGGTCCACCAAACAAGGCTATTACCCAGACCAATAGCAAGGTGTAGAAAAAATCAATGCTAACTATCTCCACAACTTTATGACTATGCAACAGGCTTAACCCCCAAAAAAACACAATCCAAAAAACAGGTCAGAAAATCTTGGATGAGCCCCCAAAATGTTACAGCCCACAACAGGGTCGTATGAAGGTGAATTTTGTTTACAAATAATAAAAGTTATTACAACAAACTTTGGAGAGAGGGAGCACGGGTTGTAGCCTAGTGGCTATAGTACATGACTGGGACCTGGAAGGTTGGTGGTTCAATCCCCAGTGTAACCACAATAAGTTCTGCACAGCTGCTGGGCCCTTAACCCCGCATATCTACCTGCTTAGTCTAATGAAGTCTTAGTCTTCCTCACCCCCTACTCCACCCAGCTCTCTGTTGGCTGGTTTCTGCCATCAGACGCCTGAAATCCCCAGAATGCAGCAGCTTGTTTGGTCTTCAACCTCCCTGGACACTCCCACATCACTGCCCTCCACTGGCTGGCTGTTATGGCCTTCATCAAATTAAAAGAAAATTGGTGCTCACATACCAGGCAGTTAAGTGATCAGCCCCTGCATATATCCAAACGCTAATCAGACCCAGACCTCTCCTTCCACTACCGGTGGACGCCTGGCTCCTCCCCCTCGTCACTCCTGCCCTTCTCGGCCACCACTGCTGTCGGCGTGCTGTCTGCTCTGGCCCCACGGCGTGCTGTCTGCTCTGGCCCCACGGCGTGCTGTCTGTTCTGGCCCCACGGAGTGCTGTCTGCTCTGGCCCCACGGAGTGCTGTCTGCTCTGGCCCCACGGCGTGCTGTCTGCTCTGGCCCCACGGAGTGCTGTCTGCTCTGGCCCCACGGAGTGCTGTCTGCTCTGGCCCCACGGAGTGCTGTCTGCTCTGGCCCCACGGAGTGCTGTCTGCTCTGGCCCCACGGCGTGCTGTCTGTTCTGGCCCCACGGAGTGCTGTCTGCTCTGGCCCCACGGAGTGCTGTCTGCTCTGGCCCCACGGAGTGCTGTCTGCTCTGGCCCCACGGCGTGCTGTCTGCTCTGGCCCCACAGAGTGCTGTCTGCTCTGGCCCCACGGCGAGGGAGTGACTGCGGTCTGCTCTGGCCTCACGGCGGTGGAATGACCTTCCTGTGGAGGTCAGAACATCAGAGACTCTGGCCACCTTCAAGCACGGACACACCTTTCCCTCCCTACCTACCTCAACAATAATTAGTCATGTATAGTGTCTATTGTAATTATTATTGCACTTATGCATGCTTATTTCACTATTCTTAATTTGCCAAAACTGTCATGTAATACGCACCAGGGACTTACGGTATAAATGGAGGACATCACAGTCAGGACATCACGGCCAGATCACATTACCCTAAAAAGACATGCTGCCCAATACAGAAGAAACAGCACCCCCATTTGGCACCAAGGGATGTAACACACACACTCATACATGCATGCACATATGCGCATACACTCACACAGGCCTGGAAATGACAGCAATGCTGAATAACAGGCAGAGCCCGCTGGGTTAAAAATATAGACCTCGGTTTATTGCACAATCGTTGAAGGAGACTGAAGAGCGAGGGTCTGTCTGAATGGAAGCCAGATAAAGAGCTGCAAACAAACACACTGACAGGCGCAGTTTAACAGTGCATTCGCAACTGAACAGCTGCCAGCACACATAGCACAAATGGGACACATGCCCATGGTGCACAGACAGACACATGATGTCATGAGCCTGTGTGTGCAGCACAGAGATGTGGTAATAACTGGCTGGGATAACCCTGTAGAGACTGTACATAGTTTGGTTGAGCAGTGAGGTTGTCTCCTCTGTCTCAGCTGGTATCTGTGTTGTGGGGTTGCCTGCTCACTGGACTGCGCCTGTCATTCAAACGCTGTCACAGCTGTGGGCGGGGACACGGGAGCAAGCTGAGCAGATGTCAATGCACACAAACAGCCACCAGGTGGGGCTAAAGACACCTCACGGGGGCCAGAAAGACCAGTTTCCAGAGATGGCCCTTAAGACACGGATGTGCAGAGGATGGAAAAAGGACAGAAAGAAAAGAGGAACACAGGAAGAGAGACAGACAGACCCCCAGGAAATGCCCATGGCACAAATGGGAACAGTAACCTCCCTGTCTGCCGTCTGCATGTGTTAAACATCGTTAGTACTCCATCTTCAGAATAACATCATTACTATTCATTATCCTTAGAGTAACAGCAGGAACAAAAAGTCATATGCTTTTCAAATAATAATAATAATAATAATAAGCAGGCTATCCGGCACCTGCATTCTAAAAAAAAAAAAAAAAAAAAAAATTTCTCCATTTTGTTAGCAATGCTTTATACATCATTTCAATTATTGAGATAATTGATAGTAGAATTTACAGAGGGGAAAAAACCAGTGTCAGTGGTCACAGTTCTGTTCAGTTGTTGCCGGAGCGCCCCATCTGTCCACAAGCGGATGGGCGATTTGTTCTCCTGGGTCTTTACAGGGATGTGCACCTGGAAGATCAAACGGATTTCCACGGCGGACAGGGCAGATAAAACTACATATCCTTTACAACAGAGTGGCCATTTTGGCAACCTGAGAAGAGACATCCCCTCGGCTGAACGCCCAGCCCCCTCCACACCGCCCAGGCCAGACTGCCCTTTTTCATCCCTGTAAAAACCAATGACGGTGGGTAGATGAATCCCAGGGTAATGTCTGATTATGCATAGATATAGACAAGGCCCTTCACTGCTCCTTTCCCCCCCTTCCTGGCCCAATCCTGTCATTATATCCTGTGTAAAAAATAAATAAGTATGTTCTCGGCTCCGTTCAGTGCGCAAGAAGCACTCCACATCTCCATGGCAGCTTTTCAGATGAAGATGTGCAAATGTTTCTCAATCGGACCCCTATATACTGTAACACAGGCAAACCTTAGCAAGCAAACGTCTCAGACGTTCCTAATAAATACGCTGGAGATTGGCAATGTGCAGGTCCGTGGCCTGCTAATAAACTTACAACGCCACATAACAGGGCCCCCAAACTTCCAGCTGGTCATTCAGAAACATGGCCCTGGAAACCTGTGAACATTCATACATGTTGTTTCTTTTTAAAGCCTTGAAGTCTAGAGAAAGGATTAATTAATGTTCGGTTATAATGTTTGGCTATATGAGTGGAACTGTTCAGAAATTGAAATCAAATCTAAAATAACTGTATTTATCGAGGTCAACTCCTCGTGTAGCACTCACAGAAAGGTCAGGCAGCACTAGTGCTACCTGCTCTATCGTTTGGGCAGCCCTGATAATGAACACTCTCTCACTACCAGCCCCATACTGCACTACCACGCCACCCTGCAAGAGGGCGCTGTTGAGCAAATTAAATAATTAAATATCTTAAAAATCTGCTACTGCTTTTCTCTGAAGAAAAATGACATATTTATAATATGATGAAGTCAAAGGAGATCAATCCAGTGTGTGTCAGAGTAAAAAATATCAGTATACATAATATGTATGTATATATAGTTACATACATACACATCTTTACATTATTTATATGGACTTAAAATAGTTGTAATCATTATTCACTGTGATCCAAAGCCCTTTTTAAAACAAACAGTACATTTTATTAGGTGTAGTTGTATTGCCTTGGCCCTCTCTCCTGTCACTCTGGAGGCTGTTAGCCTGTTTGGTGCACGGGGGGCAGGGCTCTGCCCAGGACAGGGCCACAGAGGAGGCAGGCGGCTTGAGTCATGTGGTGTGTGGACACCCAGCAGGATGGGACTGATATACCGGAGTGGAGGGGCTGCCATTTTACAACTATAGAGATGGCTGATATGAACCAATCAAAAGAGGCGTTAAAGGAACGCTGTCACGCTTGTTTCAGTTGAGATTATTTGGATTAAATGCTTAAATTCATGGCTTCACAGTTCCCACAAAATTGTAAGGTTGTATTTTTTCGTCAAAATCGAAAAAGCTTGTCCTCTAACTCGGCAAAGTCAGAGCTGTCAGAGCTATTGATCAGGCAAGCCAAGGTAGGTTCCGTGATATTTGTATGCTAATATTACCATATTTTCATTGGAGTGTCATGTGATTGCCTGGATGGGTGGCCGCCCATAAACCAGGGTGGAGACTGAGCGGCAGACTGCGTATAAGGGTGGAGACTGAGCGGCAGACTGCGTATAAGGGTGGAGACTGAGCGGCAGACTCTGCGTATAAGGGTGGAGACTGAGCGCCAGACTGCGTATAAGGGTGGAGACTGAGCGGCAGACTCTGCGTATAAGGGTGGAGACTGAGCGGCAGACTCTGCGTATAAGGGTGGAGACTGAGCGCCAGACTCTGCGTATAAGGGTGGAGACTGAGCGCCAGAATCTGCGTATAAGGGTGGAGACTGAGCGCCAGACTCTGCCTATAAGGGTGGAGTTTGAGCGCCAGAATCTGCGTATAAGGGTGGAGACTGAGCGCCAGACTCTGCGTATAAGGGTGGAGACTGAGCGCCAGACTCTGCCTATAAGGGTGGAGACTGAGCGCCAGACTCTGCCTATAAGGGTGGAGTTTGAGCGCCAGAATCTGCGTATAAGGGTGGAGACTGAGCGCCAGACTCTGTGTATAAGGGTGGAGACTGAGCGCCAGACTCTGCGTATAAGGGTGGAGACTGAGCGCCAGACTCTGCCTATAAGGGTGGAGACTGAGCGCCAGACTCTGTGTATAAGGGTGGAGACTGAGCGCCAGACTCTGTGTATAAGGGTGGAGTTTGAGCGCCAGAATCTGCGTATAAGGGTGGAGACTGAGCGCCAGACTCTGCCTATAAGGGTGGAGACTGAGCGCCAGAATCTGCGTATAAGGGTGGAGACTGAGCGCCAGACTCTGCCTATAAGGGTGGAGACTGAGCGCCAGACTCTGCCTATAAGGGTGGAGTTTGAGCGCCAGTTACCTTCTGGGTAACACAGGCTGCAGATTCAAGCCAAACACGTCCAGTGTGTTTTGCCCCATATCTAGGAAACGGCTACACTTAAGGCCTACACGCATAATTTAAGCATTTAATCCAAATAATCTCAACTGAAACAAGGGTGACAGTGCTCCTTTAAAAGTGTTGTGAAACAGGGAAGATCATTTGACGATGGTTAATATTAGTGGTCGCTAAGTGGACAACTGTTATGTTATATGGCTATGGGCTGTTAATTTGGCAGTTGGGCATGTGTGACTCCCTCTGGGTGTGTGTGTGTGTGTGTGTGTGTGTGTGGGGGGGGGGGGTCATGTGGGTGCCTCTGCTACAACTGCGTGCCAGTCAGGGGAGTGGCTATTTCACTCTGATAGCTCCATCAAGCCCTCCATCGTATCATGTACACCACCCAGAGCGGGTACTTATGCAGCAACAAAAACCTGGACCTAAACTATAACCCCTCTGAGAAGCAAAGAACATAAATAAATTAAAAAACACATTAAAAAGACCCTAAATACGTAAACATAAGACTTGTTAGAACATGAGCTCAATTTCCAGTGCAAAGTTCACCGATGGGACCGTACCTTTTAAAACAGAGGAAGGTGTTGTTTTGATTACTGGGCATTTCCCTTTTTCCTTGTGAGTTCTTATGTCTGTCTTTTGTTAAAGCGGTTTCTTTTTGCCAAAAGCTGATGAAAGGTCTGATTTCTGAGGGGACAGGGACTTCCAGCATGGCTGAACAACGTTGCTTCAGGCTTCTCTGTTTTAAAAGTAAGGGAAAAGGGCTTTTGTGCTTGAAAAATGTGCCGCCAGTTAGACGCTTTCACAGAACAATAGAGAAGGTTGAGTACAGAGCTCTATGGAACCACACATGCTATGCAGTGTGCTACACCAGTATACCAGCACAGACCAGTCACATCTGACAGAGAAGCCATCAGCAACTCTCCAACATTACACTCTGACATGAATGGTAAAATGGTAAATGCCGGCATTTATATAGTGCCTTTCTCAAAAGCGCTATACAATTGATGCTTCTCATTCACCCATTCATACACACACTCACACACCCATGGCGATTGGCTGCCATGCAAAGCACCAACCTGCTCGTCAGGAGCATTTGGGGGTTAGGTGTCTTGCTCAGGGACACTCTGACACACCCAGGGCAGGATCGAACCGGAAACCCTCTGACTGCCAGACGAAAGCTCTTACTTCCTGAGCAAATGAGACGACTGCTCTTACCGCCTGAGCCAATGAGACGACTGCTCTTACCACCTGAGCCAATGAGACGATTGCTCTTACCGCCTGAGCCAATGAGACGACTGCTCTTACCGCCTGAGCCAATGAGACGACTGCTCTTACCGCCTGAGCCAATGAGACGACTCTTATTACCGCCTGAGCCAATGAGACGACTGCTCTTACCGCCTGAGCCAATGAGACGACTGTTCTTACCGCCTGAGCCAATGAGACAACTGTTCTTACCGCCTGAGCCAATGAGACGACTGCTCTTACCGCCTGAGCCAATGTCACCCCCTAACTTGACCTTTCCCTTCCAGAGGGTCAATGGCACAACTGTAAACTATATTGGAAGATGCGATTCCGGTAAAGACAATACTAATGCCCTGCATTCTGATAGTAAAAAAAAAAAACTACAGTTATCACAAGACTGCAACTTCACAAGCTATTGGCATCTAGTTTTGCAGCAAACTGTTATTTAAACGTAGAGCCAAGGCTGGCACTGAGTCATCAGAGCACAGAGGTAATACTGGTCTTTACTGATGCCACTGCTCGGGACATTCTGTGTCAGATCAAACAGAGGAAAGCAGCTTCTTCTGAACTTGCCCTTTCAACCTACTGAGTAAAATGGCAACAGTGTGAGAGTCTATCTTGAATGAGCCGCAGGGCAACACACTGTCCACCCAGGCACCTCACACTCAGGGTCAGGGATCAGCAGCGCTGGTTTTCTACCCTCCCTTTACCTGGGATTCAGGGGTGAAGACAGTCCGGCCAATCAGTAGGACAATTACCCTGGAGAAAAGAAAACCAGGGCTGGATTTGGATTGGAGTTGATGATCCCTGCTCTAGGTTATAGGTTCTGGCAGGTTTCCACTGACTGAACTCATACTAATGTCATTTTGAGCCAAAATGGCCGTCAGCACTTTGACTGAAGGGTGTCCATCCTACTGTTCCTCAGGTTCTTGCCCTGGAACATCTCCATAGCTGGACTCCTGGTAACTCCAACAGCCGCCAATCATGTTGCCATGGAACCTGGGCTGAATCTGTGTGGCCGCTGGCTGGCTGATTACAGAGGAAGCCAGCAGTTATTGTGCTTCTGTTAACCCTGAGTCCACTGCAAAAACGAAATAGACAACAGAATCTGGCCAACAGTTCCTGCAGTTCAGAAACGCCTATGAACTCTTGATAATACATGAGCAGAACTGTAGCTACCCAACGAGGTGATACGTAACACAAGACAAACATTCCACTGACCGGCCTCAGCTCTGAGCCAACCTACTACAACCGACACCTGCAATTTCGATCTTCAGCTGGCCTAGGTGCAGTTCCAATTGAAACAAATTAAAGCAAATTATATCAATGTAAAACTACAAAAGCAGCACCCTCTAGCTGCAATTACTCTTGACACTTAACTTACAACCATTATATTATATTGCAGTATTTATCCAATAAATATTGTTCTTCAAAAAGCTTTGTAAGGAATGGCACACTTTTAACTGAACTACACAGCAAAACTGTTAAAAACAATTACGTACAGAAAACGCACGCACACACACGCACACACACACACACGCACACACACACACACACACGCACGCACGCCTCAATGTCATCTTTCGCTCTTCGCAACAGGAGGCCGGTAATGGCTATGCTCCAAACATAAACTTGGAAAGCAGCAGGCTCATTGGCCAAGCACTCCACCCAAGTTCCGGTACACCCCCAGTCACAAATCACTATGAGCCATTCTTACGTGCTAACTCAAGTAGTTCCAGTTAATGTAATGGAATATTTGTGTGCACATCAGCTACTGTATCACAACCATGAATGTGTTTCCTCTACTGTGAGTGTGTGTGTGTGAGAGAGTGTCGGTATGATAGTGTGTGTGTGTATGTGTGTGAGTGTACATGTGTAAGTGCGTGTGTGCGCACATCTATGTGCCTGGGTGAGGTTCATGGGAGTCTCTGTGCTAGCTGATATGCTGCATATACTGTGATAGTCTACCTCTGAGGAAAGTACCAGTGCATGTTATTCCCTGGCTGTGATCAGTGCTTGTGGGGGGAAGAACAACAAAAAAAAAAGCAGTACATTACAGCCAATTTACATCACCGTCATGTCTGATATTCCCGTGAAGTGCTATACCCGTCTGATTCCCGAGGACCGGCCTGATAAGCTGTCTTATCTTATTAGCATCTGAGTACATTGAGGCCGCCAATGCTGGTGTAATTACAACAAGAACACTTCTCTGTATCTGCATTTTGTATGGAGGTCTAGCCAGTTTGTCTGCCAATCAGCCAGATTTTCAGTGTTTATGTGCATGGCTGGAGCTACAGGTACAGCCTTGTGTGTGTATGTATGTGTGTGCGTGTGTGCATGTGTGTGTGTGTCATTGCCTGCATCGACACCTATTCATATGTAAAGCACTTAATCTCACTCGTATAAAGCACACTCAGCATTCTCCATTGCATACAGTCTGATGTGACCTTGAAGTCCCACCCCTGACCCAACCCATCACCCCAAACCCATTACCACCACCCCCCCCCCCCCCCCCCCCCCCCACCCCCCGGGCCTAATAGCTCCCGGGGGACCTCCCCTCCCCTCCCCTGTGTGTGGGTCAGTCCCGGGGGCAGTGGTAGCTGTTGATCCACAGCAGGTCGTCCAGCACGCCCCAGTGCAGGTACAGTATGGAGCCCACCACCAGCACGTGCATGATCTGGTGGCTGTTGCACCAGTAGTCAAAGAGGCCGGGCCGGAAGCGCTCGGGGATGCGGGACACGTTGATGATGCCCCCCAGGAGGGCCAGCGTATCCATGGTGAGGAAGTGTCTGAGCGAGGTGGGGCTGCCCCCGCCCACGCCGGCCCCACGCAGCAGGAAGAAGGAGAAGCGGAAGAGGGCCTGCCAGGCGAAGGAGCGCAGCCTCCGCACGCTGCTGCGGGCCGTGATGGCGCAGTAGATGGCGTAGCTGGAGAGCAGGATGTACACCAGCAGGGCCACCGTGCGCGTGAAGGGGTAGCACAGCAACGTGCTGTACACAATGGGCAGAGCTCCTACAGAGAGGGACACAGAGAGAGAGACATTACCACTGTACTGAGAGAGAGAGAGAGAGAGAGAGAGAGAGAGAGACATTACCACTGTACTGAGAGAGAGAGAGACATTACCACTACTGAGAGAGAGAGACATTACCACTGTACTGAGAGAGAGAGAGAGAGAGAGAGACATTACCACTGTACTGAGAGAGAGAGAGAGAGAGAGAGAGAGATTACCACTGTACTGAGAGAGAGAGACATTACCACTGTACTGAGAGAGAGAGACATTACCACTGTACTGAGAGAGAGAGAGAGAGAGAGAGAGACATTACCACTGTACTGAGAGAGAGAGAGAGAGAAAGAGACATTACCACTGTACTGAGAGAGAGAGAGAGAGAGAAAGAGACATTACCACTGTACTGAGAGAGAGAGAGAGACATTACCACTGTACTGAGAGAGAGAGAGAGAGAGAGAGAGAGAGAGAGAGACATTACCACTGTACTGAGAGAGAGAGAGAGAGAGAGAGAGACATTACCACTGTACTGTGAGAGAGAGTGAGAGAGAGAGGGAGAGAGAGACATTACCACTGTACTGAGAGAGAGAGAGAGAGAGAGAGAGAGAGAGAGACATTACCACTGTACTGAGAGAGAGAGAGACATTACCACTGTACTGAGAGAGAGAGAGAGAGAGAGAGAGAGAGAGAGAGAGGGAGAGAGAGACATTACCACTGTACTGAGAGAGAGAGAGAGACATTACCACTGTACTGAGAGAGAGAGAGAGAGAGAGAGAGAGAGAGAGAGAGACATTACCACTGTACAGCACAGGGCTTACAGCAGGACCTGGATCTGCTAGAGTAATACCATCAGACCTGGGCCCTGACGGTACACATGAAAAAGTCAAAGATAATGATTTTCCAAAAAAGGGAATCCAGATCTCAGGGAAACACATATAAATTCAGAAAAGGACAAACCACATCGAACACTGCAGAAACTATAGCTATTTAGGCCTGAATATAAATTGTCATCAGCATTGAAATCCCAATTAGAATTTGGTTAAAAATTGAACCAATTGCCCTATATGGCAGTGAAGTGTGGAGTCCGCTTTCAAAGCAAGATTTTGCTCAATCGGAGCACCCAACTGAAACCCTGCATGCGTTTTGTGCGAATATTTTACAAGTAAAACGGAAAACGGCAAACAATGCATGCAGGGCAGAATTAGGACAATAGCCATTATTAATCAAAATATAAAAGAGGGAAATACAATTTTGGAAACATTTAAAAAACAGCGATCCCCACTCATACTAGGGATGTGACAAATCATCAGTTTTTGTAACCATTCAATTTTCTAAACGGTTAACCGGTTAACCGATACTGCAATTTTTCGGTGAAACAGGGAATTTTCGCTTTCAATATCCGATCGATAAATAGCCAAATGAAAATGTATTGCTTTATTTATCTTTACGTAGATAGTGGAAAGCGAAGTTCAGTTTGCTGGGAGTTAAATTTGTGTGCCAACGAATAAACACGGATGAAGAAATGCCATAGAATAAGCCATAAGTGAACTAACAGCTACAGATTTAAAACACACGGAAATTATTTGACGACTATAGTACTGCAGCATTCAATTCCATGTGGTGTTTGCATTCTTAACCCTCTGAAATGGCCGCAAATTGCTTGCTTGTACGACTGTAGCTTGTGGATTGAATGTAATATTTCATGCAACATTTGTCCAATTATGTATTGCTTTGTTTATTTGTATGTACATACAGCATAATGGAAAGCTACGTTCAGTTTTACGTTTGTTTGAATTTGCGTGTCAACAAATAAACACGGATGGTCTGTGAACTTTAAGAAACGACATAACGTTACGATAAGCCATGAGTCAACCAACAGCCACAGAAATTATTTGATAACTCTGTAGCATTCAAATCCCTTTTTGCATTGTACACCCCCTGAAATGGCCAGATTACTTGCTCAAAATACTGAAGCTTGACGATTGCTAGTTTAGAACCGCAATAATACACCTGAACGTGCATTCATTTTGAGCTTACAATTTCACCTTCAGAAAAAAGAATTTTGGTTATCGGTTATTCATTTTTTGTAACCATTTACAAATCAGTTTTACCGGTTAACCGTTTAACCTTTCACACCCCTAACTCATACTATTACAAAGCCCTGCAGTGCCAAGAGCTGAGCCCAGAGAAGAGTCCCCTCAACCAGCTGGTCACTAACCCCCACTAACACCATCCAGCCTCAGGACAATGAACCAATTAGAATCAACCAAATTATAAAGCAAAAAAAGAGAGAGGGGGGCGGGGTTTGGGGTCAGGGGTGGGGCTTGAGAGAGAGAGAGAGAGAGAGTGTTGTAAACTATGGGGACAGTTCCTACAGAGAGAGAAAGAGAGTGTTGTAAACTATGGGGATCGTTCCGAGAGAGAGAGAGAGAGAGAGAGAGAGAGAATTATTACATTACATTACATTATTGGCATTTGGCAGACGCTCTTATCCAGAGCGACGTACAGTTGATGAGACTTAGCAGGAGACAATCCTCCCCTGGAGCAATGCAGGGTTAAGGGTCTTGCTCAAGGGCCCAATGGCTGTGCGGATCTTATTGTGGCTACACCGGGATTAGAACCTCCGATCATGCGTGTCCCAGTCCTTTACCTTAACCACTACGCTACAGGCCACCCTGTACTATGGGGATCATTCCTACAGAGAGAAAGAGAGTTTAAATTATGGGGATATGTCAGGCACCAGAACACAGAACCCAATGGCAAGACCACAGGAGATGAAGTTAATGTTACAGTCTTTATTAACTTCAGAACAGTTCAGACAGGCAGGGGTCGATAACCAGCAAACAGCAGAGATAAGGCAGTTCGAAAATGAGAGTCCAGGCAATGGTTCAATATCCAGGCAAACGGGTACAACAAGGATAATTCAGAGAATGTTCAAGGTCACAGGCAAGTGGTGCTTGCTGCGAGATTGGTTTTATTCAGGCTTACTACTTTGCTAGCTCAGTCGTAAGAACAATTTCACAATCTAACTAGCACATTAGCTGAGGGCAAAAGTCTTCGAAAAGTGATAAATGTCACCAAGTTAGCTAGCTAGATTTTATCAACCCTAACTCTGTATTTTGCGAGCTGAATCATAGGAGCAATTTTTAAATCTAACTAGCTTAGGAGGGCATAAGTCTTCAAAAACCTGGCTATAGCATAAATGTCACCTAGTTAGCTAGCTAGCATTAAAAAAAAGAAGATATAACTAGCTAGCTAACTTGTAAGCCAGCCACCTAGTCAAGCTAAAATCTGACTCGCACCTAGTTAACTGCCAGAGATAGGTGGCCTTTTGGGAAAGCTAGTTTGGTTGCGTGCCACAGCAAGCTGGCCAAAAAGCCAAGCTGCAACATATGCTACAGCTAGGTGGCTGCGCAAAAAGGCCACTTACAGTCCCCTCCAAAAGAATTGGAACAACTCTCAATTCCTTTGTTTTTGCTATACAGTTAAGACAATTGAGTTTGAGGTCAAAAGATGTACATGAGTTGGCAGATCCCAATTCCAGCTTTTTTTTTCTGGTATTTTTGTCTAGATTTGTTGAACAACTTATTACCTTCTGTATCAGACCACCCATTTTTTAGGTGAGCAAAAGTATTGGAACATGTGACTGACAGGTGTTTCTTAATGCCCAGATGTGTCCTGTTAGATTGATTGATTGATAAATAGTTCTGAATGTCTACTCTTGGTTTTAGCCTCGGGTTTTGCCCGTGAAGACCGCATTTCTGTTAGAAAAGATAAACCAATATGAAGACCAGAGAGCTGGCATATAGGTTGACAAGGAAAACAACAGCAGTTGAAGATATGACAGCTGAGAAGAAAACCCCCAAAACATCAGTCAGTGACATCACAAACAATCTCCACAGGCCAGTCAGTGACATCACAAACAATCTCCACAGGCCAGTCAGTGACATCACAAACAATCTCCACAGGCCAGTCATTGACATCGCAAACAATCTCCACAGGCCAGAGGTAAAGGTGTCTCGACCGTTCAAAGAAGACTTAGTCTAGAGAGCAGCAATATAGAGGCTATACCACAACTTGCAAACCACTCATCAGTGGTAAAATTGGAAGGTGAGATTACAAATTGCAAAGAAATACAGAGATGAGCCACAAAAGTTCCGGGACAAAGTTTTATGGACTGATGAGACCAAGATTAAACTCTACCAAAAATGACAGAAAGGACAAAGTGTACAGAAAGAAGGGATCTGCTCATGATCCAAAACATAAGAGCTCATCTGTGAAACACGGTAGAAGAAGCGTCGTGGCTTGGGCTGGCATGGCTGCTTCTGGAGTGGGCTCCCTAATCTTTATTGATGATGTAACTCATTTTGGTTTATAAAAACATTCTGTCTGCCAAATTACAGAGAAATGCGTCCAAACTGATTGGGAGGAACTTCATCATGCAGCAAGACCAAACAAAACATACTGCCATCACAACAAAGAACTTCATTAGGGAGAAAAAGTGGAAGGTTTTAGACTGGCCAATTCAATCACCAGGTCTTAACCGAATTGAGCATGCATTTCACCTCCTGAAGGGAAAGAACCCCTGAAACAAACAGCAACGGAAAGAGGCTGCAGTAAAAGCCTGGAAAAGCATCACAAAAGAAGAATGCAACAGCCTGGTGATGTCAAGGATTGATGCAGTTATTGCAAGCAAGCGATATGCTACCAAATATGAAGGGTTATTTACTTTCATTTACTTATATACTCTCTGTTCCAATACTTTTGCTCACCGAAAAATTGGGTTGTCTGATACCAAAGGTGCTATGTTCTAAGTAGTTTAACTAATCTAGGTGTAAATACCAGGAAATAAAAGCTGAAAATCTGAACTCTTATGTCATGTCTTTGTATCTCAACCCCAAATGTATTCAGTGTATTGCAATAAAAAGGAATTGGCCTTGCTGTTCCAATACTTTTGAAGGGGACTGCATATAGAAAACATATAATTTAAAATATTGTTGTAATTCTCCCTTTGAGTTCGAAACGCATGACTGCAGCAGTTTTGGGCGTGTGCGCAGTACACTACACTAACCAGTCTTGCACAGCAAAACTAATTTACATGCACATATTTGCATGAGTTAAGCCTTCCTCTGCTTCACCTGGCTCTGGAGTCATATTCAGAGACTGAATTAATGTTCTCGAAGTAGACTTCCACACTCAGTGAGCTATTTATTAGGTAGACCTGTACACCAGCTCGTTAATGCAAATATTTAATCAGTCAATCATGTTGCAGCTACTAAATGCATACAAACATGCAGACATGGTCAAGAGGTTCAGGTTTTTCAGACCAAATGTCAGAATTGGGAAGAAATGTGATCTTGGAATAATTGTTGGTGCCAGACAGGGTGGTCTGAATGTCTCAGAAACTGCTGATCTCCTGGGATTTTCATGCACAACAGTCTCTCGAGTTTGCAGAGAATGGTGCGAAAAACAAAAAGCATCCAGTGAGCAGCAGTTCTGCAGGCAAAAATGTATTGTTAATGAGAGACGTCAGATGAGTCAATGTGCTTGAGGGTCGCTGGGCTAGGGACTGAGCCACAGTCTTGCCCGACTCTATATTTAATGAATGTGTTCCGACACCGTTCCACTGTGGGATGCAGTCTCTACACATAGGCTGCATCCGGAAATGCATGATCAGCATACTACTATGTCTCAATGAAAATGAGCCTGAGATTTAGTATGAGTAGTATGCTAGTACTTTACCCATAATGCACTCTCTACACACCTTACCCATAACGCACTCTCTACACACCTTACCCATAATGCACTCTCCACACCTTACCCATAATGCACTCTCTCCACACCTTACCCATAATGCACTCTCTACACACCTTACCCATAATGCACTCTCTACACAAACTTTACCCACAATACACTATCTAGACAAACTTTACCCATAATGCAGTCAGTACATACTTTACCCATAATGCAGTCTGTACATACTTCACCCATAATGCAGTCTGTACATACATTACCCATAATGCAGTCTGTACATACATTACCCATAATGCAGTCTGTACATACTTTACCCATAATGCACTCACGATTCCAAGGAATCGCTCGTCTGAGTAAATACTTCTGAGGAAGACAGCGAACCACCAATAGAGGACATTTTCAGTGACATGACGCCATTTTATATAAGTGAGCATCTAAATACATTCTCAAAATATTTTTGTATTATTCAGTATGCTTATCAATCAAAAGCCAGCTTGCTTTTGAATAATAAATGTGAAATTGTGGAATGTGTTTGATTTGTTGATGGAGGTTGGATATTTGACAAAAACGTCAATCAATGGACCTCAATGAATATATTAGTATACAAGATGTTATTATTGTGATGATTGTACTTATTTTTATGATCTTGGCCTGTTGCTGTCTGCGGCGATCGCAAGGAAAGGGAGGTTGAGAGGGAGAGTGGGAGA
Organism: Conger conger; assembly: GCF_963514075.1. Classification (NCBI taxonomy): domain Eukaryota; kingdom Metazoa; phylum Chordata; class Actinopteri; order Anguilliformes; family Congridae; genus Conger; species Conger conger. Next base: position 41,281,877 of record NC_083775.1, read on the forward strand.
GAGAGAGAGAGAGAGAGGGAGAGAGAGGGAGAGAGAGAGGGAGAGAGGGAGGTTGAGAGGGAAAGGCAGGGGGAGGGTGACAGGTGGGGGGGAAGAGCAAACACTTTTTTTTAGGATAAAAAACCTACTCCCTCCACTGATTATGTTATGTTATTTTTTCTCTACATATGCTGTGTTAAGAGTCATTTGACACAGGGCGTGTTCATTCTGAAAACGTTTGACACACAATGTGCAAGAATACTCTAGTTGACACGTTTACCTGTTGGCCACTACTTATATGCGAGTAATTCTTCTGCATTTGGATTTAATGAGTACTTTCAGTGGATGAAATATATATTTTCCAATGAAAATAGTTTAAAAAACAGCAGAGCTGTTCTACACAACATGTGCTAAAAATGACATCTCTTCTTAGTATACAGAAACTCATTCCATAATGCTCTTTCCACACAAAGTTTACCCAAAATGCACTATCCCTACAAACACCAAAGATCCCTGGGGCAGAACCAGAGACAAACAAGCGCATCTTTAAAGTAAAAGCATCAAAGAGAAATAAAGAGCACAATGCTCATTTCTGAATGAGATTTGCACATTCAAGCATTTATGTAAAAAGCATTCTTAAAAAGTAGCATTTAGAAAAAATACCACTTTGGGGTTTCTATGACTCAAAGCAGCACATTTTCCAGCAAAGGTCACTTAATAAAAGGTTTTTGCACATGCCATCAACGATCCTGAGCAATGAAACTGAGAGAAACACTGACTGCTGAAGCAATTTCTTAAAGCCTGAAATCTGTAGCTGCAGGTGACTGGATGGCCAGAGGGGGCACTCATGCACAAGGCAGGGAAAAACTGAAAAAAGGCACAGCCCAATCATGCCATGTCCAATCACATCACACCCCAATCATGCCATGTCCAATCATGCCATGTCCAATCACGCCATGTCCAATCACATCACACCCCAATCATGCCATGTCCAATCACGTCACAGCCCAATCATGCCATGTCCAATCACATCACACCCCAATCACGCCATGTCCAATCATGCCATGTCCAATCACATCACACCCCAATCACGCCATGTCCAATCACATCACACCCCAATCATGCCATGTCCAATCACATCACACCCCAATCATGCCATGTCCAATCACGTCACAGCCCAATCATGCCATGTCCAATCACGTCACACCCCAATCATGCCATGTCCAATAACGTCACTGCCCAATCTTGCCATGTCCAATCACGTCACAGCCCAATCATGCCATGTCCAATCACGTCACACCCCAATCATGCCATGTCCAATCACATCACACCCCAATCATGCCATGTCCAATCACATCACACCCCAATCATGCCATGTCCAATCACATCACACCCCAATCATGCCATGTCCAATCACGTCACACCCCAATCATGCCATGTCCAATCACATCACACCCCAATCATGCCATGTCCAATCACATCACACCCCAATCATGCCATGTCCAATCACATCACACCCCAATCATGCCATGTCCAATCACATCACACCCCAATCATGCCATGTCCAATCACATCACACCCCAACAACAAGTAATTTGATTGATGTCACTGCTTGGCCAGAGATTGCACTCAGCTGGTGTCCCAGGTCTGAATAATTCCTTGATTGAGAGGGGGAAGAATGAAAACCACCAGCACTGCCAGTCCTCTGTGATGTGAATGTGCCTGTCTTTGGCTCAGATGTGAGTGTCCCTGTCATTGTGTAAAATGTGAGTGAGCCTGTCTTTGGCTCAGATGCGAGTGTGCTGTCTTTGGCTCAGATGTGAGTGTGCTGTCTTTGGCTCAGATGTGAGTGTGCTGTCTTTGGCTCAGATGTGAGTGTGCTGTCGTTGGGTCAGATGTTAGTGTGCTGTCGTTGGGTCAGATGTGAGTGTGCTGTCTTTGGCTCAGATGTGAGTATTTGCCTGTCAGAAACCAGCAGATCTTGTGCCTCCAGGTTACAGACACCTGATGTAGAGGATTACTGATCAGCACAGATTCATGCACATGCACACACACACACACACACACACACACACACACACACACACACACACACACACTAACACACTCTCACATACACACCACACAAACACATACACACTCAGACACAATCTCTCTCACACACACCAGAGATGGGGACTGGAGTCCCACTTGAGTCGCACATACACAGACTCCAGACTCGACTCTGACTCGTCCAAAAATGACTTGAGAGTCGACTGGAGTGAACAATAAGAGTCTGCCAAATGGCAGTGAATGTTACAGCCAATGATTATTTTTCAATGAAAGATATCCTGTATTTAAAACACATCGAACGTCGTTTTATGCGCCAGACCGAGCGCCTTTTAGTTGCAACTAGCGCAACACCCTACGTTGTATTTCTTGCAGCATAGCTTGCTAAGATTACAGTTCCGCGTGTTGTTCTGCCTTTGAGTTTAAATCATTCAGCTCGCAAAATGTGGAGAATTAAAATAAAAGATGCGGGAGCAACCACGTCAAATTTCAACAGACATTTGAAAACTCATACGGAAAGGTAAGTCAGTTTACTAGCACCTGAGCTGATCCACCGCTGTTCACTGTTGCATTTAGGTAACTTAGCTAAACTGTTGTGTTGGCTGAATGACGCATTTCAGACTCAGTATAATGTTTGTGTCACTGTTTAATCAGCATAACAGAAGTGCATATTTTCTTACTTTGTTGACTGCCAAGTTGCATCGACGTTGGCTTGCATTTCAAATGGTTGATCTTGAAAAGCTATGCAAGCTAGAGAACTACGAGTGTACGGTACAGTAATGTTAAAACAAGGTTAGCTTGAAAAGCCCCATACATTTTTATTGTCAACGTTCACACAAGCAGCCGTGCCATGTAATGGGATTTTGATCTGGAGCCCGATCAAGGGTTGCACTATTTCAAAAACCTTTCAGTTTGGTCTTTGAGATTGATATGCAAGCAGGACAGCGAGTGATTTTGAATGTCTTGTTAGGTGACGTCACGTACTAGTTGCGTGGATATTGTTTGGTTTTTTCAGTGTCTTACAAATATTAACTGTATTTTCGAGAGAGCTTGTTTGTAAGTGACGTTACATTAAAAGCTACCGTAGAACCGGAGTTTGGCATGTACTGTAGTTGCATGCGGTTTTGAAATGATTTGTAATTTTACTATGCAATAGTGAAATGGTTTTCCAACAGCATAATGTAGATGTAGTCCCAAAAATCTATTTTTTGCATAAACAATATCGAGCCTCATTAGATTAAAAAAAATGATTTAAGTAAATGGTTAAAAGGTACCTTTAATTTTAAAATGAAAAAGTAAGGGTATATTAATAAACCAATACTGCAAGGTGATTCAAATTTCAGAGTCATAGATACAGATTAAGCCTAGTCCTAGACTAAATTTATTCGGAGATTATCCATACAAAACTGCATTTAGTCCAGGATTAAGATCAATCTTTGTTCATGTAACCGGCCCACACACACAGACACACACACAATCTCCCTCACACACTCACTCACACACACACACACACACACACACACACACACACTCTCTCACACACACACACACACACACACTCACACACACACACACACACTCACACACACGCACACACACACAATCTCCCTCACACACTCACACACACACACACACACACACACACACAATCTCCCTCACACACACACTCACACACACACACAATCTCCCTCACACACACACACACACACACGCAGCCCTGCTTAGAAGGCTCGTACCCAGCGTGTTGATCATGCAGATGCCGCACATGTCGAGGGTGAGCAGGGTGTGGTAAACAGGCTCGCCGCCCTCGTGGTTCATGAAGAGGTGGTAGAGCACCGAGCCCAGCTGGGGGGACAGGCAGGCAAGGAAGTGCACCACGCCCAGCCACGTCACACTGATCTGGGACCACGGGATGTTGAGGGGGAGCAGGACCAGGAAGCAGAGAAGTGGGATTCCTGTAACACAAAGCAGGAGAGAGGGTAAGAACAGCTCATATAGAGCACTACAGTAACAGCAGGAGAGAGGGTGAGAACAGCTCATATAGAGCACTACAGTAACAGAGCAGGAGAGAGGGTGAGAACAGCTCATATAGAGCACTACAGTAACAGAGCAGGAGAGAGGGTGAGAACAACTCATATAGAGCACTACAGTAACAGAGCAGGAGAGAGGGTAAGAACAGCTCATATAGAGCACTACAGTAACAGAGCAGGAGAGAGGGTGAGAACAGCTCATATAGAGCACTACAGTAACAGAGCAGGAGAGAGGATGAGAACAGCTCATATAGAGCACTACAGTAACAGAGCAGGAGAGAGGGTGAGAACAGCTCATATAGAGCACTACAGTAACAGAGCAGGAGAGAGGGTGAGAACAGCTCATATAGAGCACTACAGTAACAGAGCAGGAGAGAGGGTGAGAACAGCTCATATAGAGCACTACAGTAACAGAGCAGGAGAGAGGGTGAGAACAGCTCATATAGAGCACTACAGTAACAGAGCAGGAGAGAGGGTGAGAACAGCTCCTATAGAGCACTACAGTAACAGAGCTGGAGAGAGGGTGAGAACAGCTCATATAGAGCACTACAGTAACAGAGCAGGAGAGAGGGTGAGAACAGCTCATATAGAGCACTACAGTAACAGAGCAGGAGAGAGGGTGAGAACAGCTCATATAGAGCACTACAGTAACAGAGCAGGAGAGAGGGTGAGAACAGCTCATATAGAGCACTACAGTAACAGAGCAGGAGAGAGGGTGAGAACAGCTCATATAGAGCACTACAGTAACAGAGCAGGAGAGAGGGTAAGAACAGCTCATATAGAGCACTACAGTAACAGAGCAGGAGAGAGGGTAAGAACAGCTCATATAGAGCACTACAGTAACAGAGCAGGAGAGAGGATGAGAACAACTCATATAGAGCACTACAGTAACAGAGCAGGAGAGAGGGTGAGAACAGCTCATATAGAGCACTACAGTAACAGAGCAGGAGAGAGGGTGAGAACAGCTCATATAGAGCACTACAGTAACAGAGCTGGAGAGAGGGTGAGAACAGCTCATATAGAGCACTACAGTAACAGAGCAGGAGAGAGGGTGAGAACAGCTCATATAGAGCACTACAGTAACAGAGCAGGAGAGGGTGAGAACAGCTCATATAGAGCACTACAGTAACAGAGCAGGAGAGAGGGTGAGAACAGCTCATATAGAGCACTACAGTAACAGAGCAGGAGAGAGGGTGAGAACAGCTCATATAGAGCACTACAGTAACAGAGCAGGAGAGAGGGTGAGAACAGCTCATATAGAGCACTACAGTAACAGAGCAGGAGAGAGGGTAAGAACAGCTCATATAGAGCACTACAGTAACAGAGCAGGAGAGAGGGTAAGAACAGCTCATATAGAGCACTACAGTAACAGAGCAGGAGAGAGGATGAGAACAACTCATATAGAGCACTACAGTAACAGAGCAGGAGAGAGGGTGAGAACAGCTCATATAGAGCACTACAGTAACAGAGCAGGAGAGAGGGTGAGAACAGCTCATATAGAGCACTACAGTAACAGAGCTGGAGAGAGGGTGAGAACAGCTCATATAGAGCACTACAGTAACAGAGCAGGAGAGAGGGTGAGAACAGCTCATATAGAGCACTACAGTAACAGAGCAGGAGAGGGTGAGAACAGCTCATATAGAGCACTACAGTAACAGAGCAGGAGAGAGGGTGAGAACAGCTCATATAGAGCACTACAGTAACAGAGCAGGAGAGAGGGTGAGAACAGCTCATATAGAGCACTACAGTAACAGAGCAGGAGAGAGGGTGAGAACAGCTCATATAGAGCACTACAGTAACAGAGCAGGAGAGAGGGTGAGAACAGCTCATATAGAGTACTACAGTAACAGAGCAGGAGAGAGGGTGGAAACAGCCCATATAAATGGACGGCATTTGAGAAGAGTACTACAGTTCCTGCAAGGTTTGCATGGTACAGAGGGGTTGTTCCAGGTTATGCGAGAACTGCTTATCATGGGGAATATAACCTGATCCATGTTACTCAATACAAGTGTAATTGTGCATAGTTCCGCACCAGCATCATCACTCTCCCCTACTGTCCAAAGTCAAATCATTTGTCCTGGCCAGATGATACCACAAGTGCTATCTAACACCTCTATTTTGAGTGTCTTACGTCCATGGCTCTCCTCTGTCTTTGGCACTGTTAAAGCTCAGAGCAGATCAGGGCACTTGCAGTGCACACACTACTGAAGACAGACAGAAGTCCTGTCAGAACACGGTTACATTATAATATTAATCAATGAGAAGCGCGCCAGAGTTAACTAGGAAACTGTTCTGAATTAAAACACTGATTTTGGGATCCATTTTATAGACTCAACTATAATCGACAGCAATATTGTGCATAAAGAAGAAATTACCTGATTTCAAGTGATATTCAGCTTAAAAACAAGGTTTGCACACCTGACATAGGTAACAGGTGCTAGAACATCTTGCAAAACAACCTTTAATCGAGTAAACAGACTGTTCGGAAACAATCCTTCTTCAGGGTCATATTCAGCTGAAATGTTTGTTCTATTTGACTTCATTTGGCATGTGGCTGTTCTTAACCAAGATATTTACTAATATTTAAAGTCTGAATACCATACACCAAGTGGCGCTGATGTAGGAAGCCATCAAATGTTATATTTGTGAATTAAGCTTCTTTGAAATGATCAAAACATGCCAAGTCAAAGCAGGAACAACACAATTATTTGTTCATAAGTAGACCTATTATACCTTTTGAACTACATAAAGTTTGATTTTGATAGTAAACTTTCCACCTTACCTACTACTTGGTTGAATATGCAACACTCTTCTGGTTGGACCCAAATTTGGCATTGTATAATTTTTTAATAAATGTTCTATTTGAATGGCGGCACGGATGGTGCAGTGGGTAGCACTGCCGCCTCACAGCAAGGAGGTCCTGGGTTCGAATCCCCGTCGGCCGGGGCCTCTCTGTGCGGAGTTTGCATGTTCTCCCCGTGTCTGCGTGGGTTTCCTCCGGGTACTCCGGTTTCCTCCCACAGTCCAAAGACATGCACGTTAGGCTGATTGGAGAGTCTAAATTGCCCGTAGGTATGAGTGTGTGAGTGAATGGTGTGTGTGCCCTGCGATGGACTGGCGACCTGTCCAGGGTGTATTCCTGCCTTTCGCCCAATGTATGCTGGGATAGGCTCCAGCCCCCCTGCGACCCTGATCAGGATAAGCGGGTTCAGATAATGGATGGATGGATGTTCTATTTGACTTAATTTTCAGAGTACACATTTTCAGGTTTTCACCTTCTTTAATGCCAAAGATATGGTGCTCCAAAATCGGCACAAACCCCAATTTCCATTTGCGAGTGACTTTTTGGGTACCACCTCCCCCACTGTTTAAAAGCCAATGACAAGGCTCTAGAACGACAAATCCAAGTAGGCTAATATTTTGGACATTCTATAATGAATATATAGAACATTTCCAAAATTGAGCAAAATTGGATTGGTCAACTCCCACACCTCTAGTTGATATTTCACGGAATGACCCTTATTTATTACATAAACGGCATCACATCTCCAGCTCTCTGTTAACATTGGTGAAATAATGTATTTGAATAAAACAATTTCAGAAAAAACTGCAATTGGTTAAGTTTTAGTCTAAATACTGTCACGTCCGTGCCCTTTTGCCGTTGTGTGCCACTCCCTTTTCTGTGTTTTTTGTATTTTCACTCCTTGCGCCCCTTCATCACATTTTTATGTTTCCTTTGCATTTTGTGTTTTATGTCCCAGTTCTCTTTCCGTAGTCCATTCTGTTCACCTGTTCATTCCGTTCACCTGTGTCTCCGCCCTCCACTTCTTAGATGTATCCATTCCTGTCTCTTGCTATTCGTTTCACCTGTTTCTCGAGTGCTTGATAGTATTGTATTTAAGGCTGTCAGTTCTCCAGGCTAGTTCATTTCACTTGTGTTTGATTTATCCTGTCTGTTCTAGCTGTGTATATTCTGTCTGCTATCAGTTCTGTTTGGTTCTCTAGATTATCAGTTTTTGGACTTTCGCTTGTTTGGACTGCTTATCCGGTATTGATACTCTCACCTGTTTAACAATTGCACACTTGATATTCTCTGCGATACCCGTGTACTGGATTTTGACCACTGCCTGCCTTAATTCTGCCTAGATCCTCATAAAAGCAAATGCAATTTCTGCGAGGATGACATAAGAGCATACATCACTCATTGGCATTTTCCAGAAATCACAATTTCATACCTGTGAAATATCACAGCACATCGTATGCAACGCAAAGTTATTCTGTCCGACCAGCTCCACAGTCAGCTCAATGGAAGTACACTACGTCCTGACAACACCTCTTCGGTGACAATTTAAAAATAAAAGTTATTTTAAATGTTATTTTTTGACAGTATTTTTAACTTTATCGCACAAGAAATGTCAGGTGGTCTACAGTGCCTAACACATTATTATTTTGTGGTTGTGTTTTGTATTTACAATAATTTAAGAATATTCCATTCTAGTGGTCAGGTAATTGGTATCTTTAGCATCCAATTTTACATTTAAAGACAGAAAAATAATTATACAAATATACAAATGAATGAGCTCAATACAACAGCTATTACCATCATAGTTATCCATCATTTGTTCACTTTATCCTGTAATTTATTGGTTTAAATTAATATTTTACATGGTTGCATCACCTGACGATTATCAGTTCTGCCACCTGACAACATTAGTAATGACAGAATATTTGCTGAATAATATGCCGAATAATTGCATTTCTATTTCAAATACAAAAAAGGGTTTTAGTCAACAGTCTCTATTGAAGTAAAAGTAGTAAATTGATCAAAAACAGGATTGATTGCATGAGATCACATTCGGTACATAGCAACTAGAACAGGCTACAGTGCAATAGATTGATTAGATAAACTGTAATGGATTGTGATTGAACAAGTCATGTTTTAACTTGATACCCTTAAAAAGAAACTGAGATTTTAAAACAATAATGCATAGCAACCGGGATGCAACACTATATAATAACTACATCCTAAATAAAAACAACAATGAAGTCATGTTTGACAAAATACAGTCCCCTCCAAAAGTATTGGAACAGCAAGGTCGATTTCTTTGTTTTTGCTATGCGCTGAAGACAATTGAGTTTGAGGTCAAAAGATGTACATGAGATAAGGGTTTTTGTTTCCAGGTATTTTTATCTAGATAAAACAACTGTTAAACAACTACAAATATCATATTGGTTAAAGAGTAAATAGCTATGAATGTCTACTCTTGGTTTTAGCCTTGGGTTTTCCCTATGAAGACTGCATTTGTATTACAAAAGATAAACCCACATGAAGCTGTCTTTGGGAGAAAAGCAAGCCATTTTGAATCTTAGAAAAGAGGGGAAATTGATCATAGCCATTGCACAAGCATTGGGGATAGCTTCATAGCTGCCAACTCTCACGCTTTCGGCGTGAGACACACACATTTGCATGTGTGTGTGAAAACAGGCAAATGCGTGTGTCTCACGCCGAAAGCGTGAGAGTTGGCAGCTATGTAGCTTATAACTTGGACTGTCCTGAAAAAGAAAGAAACCACTGGCATGCTGAGCAACAGACATCGAACAGGTCGACCAAGGAAAACAACAGCAGTTGATGACAGAAATATTGTGAGAGCTGTGAAGAAAAACCCCAAAACATTAGTCAGTGACATCACAAACAATCTCCACAGGTCAGGGGTGAACGTATCTCAATCAATCGTTCAAGGAAGACTTAGAGAGCAGCAATATAGGGGCTATACCACAAATGCAAACCACTCATCAGTAGTAAAATTGTAGTAAAATGTATTTCACCTGAAGGGAAGCTGCAGTAAAAGCCTGGAGAAGCATCACAAAAGAAGAATGCAACAGTTTGGTGATGTCAATGGGTCGCAGGCTTGATGCTTGCAATAACTGAAAGGGATATGATACCAAATATTCATTGTTATTTACTTTCATTTATTTAAATACTCACTGGTCCAATACTTTTGCTCTCCTAAAAATTGGGTGGTCTCATACCAAATGTGCTATGTTCTAAGTAGTTTAACAAATCTAGATGTAAATACCAGGAAATAAAAGCTGAAATTCTGAACTCTTTTCTCGTGTTCATTTTTTGATCTCAACCAAAATTGCATTCAGTGTATTGCAAAAACAAAGGAATTTACCTTGCTGTACCAATACATTTGTAGGGGATTTTGAAATGTCTGTTCAACACTGGTAGAGGGCGAATATCCCATTTCAGGTGTGCACACTAAAGCAGTCCCAGTCAGCATGAGTTAGCTGTAGCTCTGAGATCACTTTCAGCACATCACTTGTGTAGTAAAAAGTGATGTCAGCAGGATGGGTGTCCAAGTGAAGCTATTTTATTCTTCCCAAATGTTGCATGCAGCTCACCCCAATCTCATCACCAATTACCTGATGAACCTGTCCCACAAACGCAAAATAAATTGCTATTCAAACTTGCATTATAGTTCATCAAGATGTATTCCCTCTCTTTTCTTTTTGCAAGTTATGCTCCTCTTGCAGCCGGGTCATTTTTTAAACATGCTGATTTTCTAATATTTTAAAAATGATAACCATGAAAAAGGTTTGAAAGTTCATTACATCTTTTACTTAAAACTAATAAACATTATCTATACATTTTAGAGCTTTAAATAACATTATTTATTTAATATTGTGACATTCCTTGCAGCCACCTGACTTTTGCAACAAATTTCAAATTAAACAGGCTTCTGCTTGGATGCCTGTACTAGCTTTTGCCATTGCTATAAAATTCATACATATATATATTTTAATAGTATAAAGAGCTTTATGATAAAATAACATTTTCCTTGTTTTAGATTGGTTGTACCACCTGACATGGAAAGTGTTACCAGCCTACCTACGAGTTGAAAGTACCTATTTTTATCGATATTTGAGAGAGATCTACAAACTTTTTCACTCTGTCATGAAGGTCACTTGGGGTCCTCTTGATGATGCAATATCCTGTTCACTGTTTGACCTCTTCACTTTGTAATAAAAGTCCCATGTTTACGGTTGTGCCACCCTGACATTTGAGAACATACAAATAGTTTTGTCACGTTTCAGGTCTGTCTCGCCATGTTTTATGTTTATTCATGTTGTCTTAGTCACGTAGTGTCTTCATGTATTATGTTAGTCTAGGTTCGTCATGTTGTTTAGTTATGTTTCATTACGATTTATTTTCTTGTCATGTTTAGTTATGTCTCGTTACGATTTATTTTCTTGTCATGTCTAGTTATGTTTTCGTACGATTATATTCCTGGTTATGTTTAGTGGTTATCGTCTTAGTTTCGCGTTGTGTCATGTTTTCATTTATGTTTATTGTTACGTTTACTGGTCACGGTTTTTGCATACACTTTTACATGTTTTTCCGCAAACCTTGCGTTCCGCCTTTTCTCTCTCTCTCCTTCTGTCATTCACTTCCTATTGTTTCTATTTGTCTATTTTACTAATTTACTAATGCTAGGGCAGGATAGGTTTATTACTAACGATTACTAATCTCCTTGTTAAACTTGTCATCCATCGCACCTGTTTTCCATTTCCTTGCTACGCTCTAACTAATTGTCTACACCTGTCTACACCTGCATTTATAGCCCAGTCGCGCAACTGTCGCCTGTTTACCGACCATCGTTCATTGATTTCTGTTTTGTTGACCACCGCTTGTTTTTGACTACGTCCTCGCCTACCGTTTTTGTACTTTTGCTTCGCTGTTTGTTTCATGGTTTCGACTCCCGCTTCGCCCACGACTACGCCTCTGCCTGCCGTCCGTCTGTTCATCTGCCCCGCTGACAGCTCTCCCGCTACCGGACCTCCCTGCACGTCTACCGACTACGAGTTTGCCTCTTCCCTCGGCACCGTGCTTTTTGTTTGTTTACTTTTTGTTTGGCTGGATCTACGTGTATGGACTTTGCTTGTGTTGACTACTCTCCTGGGATTCGTCCCGAATAAAGCCCTGAGGGGTCTTTATATTACTATTGTTTCTGAGTCGTGCATTTTGGGTCCAACCCCCACGCACCCGTCTCAGAACAATTTCGCCACTATGGACCCTGCTGACTCAACTGCCATGTTCCACGCCCTCCAGGAACAAGGAGCCATCGTCCGGCTGCATTCACAAGGAATCTCCGAGCTTCACCTGGAGATTCGTGAACTGTGTGCGGAGATGAGGAGGCTCGCCATCGCAGTCCGGCCACAACCACAGGAGGAACCCACCCACCCACTTCCCCGGCGGTCAACCCCTCGGGAGCCTGGCAATTCCGGGAGCCCCAACAACCCCCTCCGGAGAGGTTCGGTGGAGAACCTGAGAGGTGCAAGGCGTTCCTACTCCAATGCGAGTTTGTTTTCAAGCAACAGCCCCAGACCTACAACAGCGACGACTGTCGGATAGGCTATGTGATGGGGCTACTCAAGGGGAGGGCGTTGGATTGGGCTACGGCGGTGTGGTCCGGGGATTCTTTTCCTCCTCGTTACCCAGTCTTCGCCGATGAGATTCGGAAGGTGTTCCAACACGCATCCAGCGACCAGGAGCCATCCCAGAGACTGATTGCTCTGCGCCAGGGACGGAAGACCGCGGCAGATCACTCCATCGACTTCCGCACCCTCGCGGCGTCTACTAGTTGGAACGATGCAGCATTGGCGAATCTCTTCCTGGCCAGCCTGAGTGAGACGCTCCAGGACGAGTTGGCGCGACTGGACCCCATAACCCAGCTCGACCAACTCGTGCGCACCACGATCCGCCTGGACAACCGTGCCAGACAACGCCGGTTGGACATATAATCATGCCATAGTTTTTTATTGTCATTAAAATACCATTTTTAATAGTTTTCTTAGTCTGTACATTTGAGATGGGGGTTTGAGATGCCAAACGTAAAATAATATTTATTATTTGAATGTAGCGAAAATGTATCCAAACTAAATAGGTTTTATAGAATAAAGTCATACATGTCATGAATTGAATAAATTATTTTAAAAGGAAATAATTCACAAAAATGTCATGTCATTGACCCTTATGCCTTATGCAAACTCAGCAACCAGTTCTCCTCAAATCCTACCCGTATAACCACCTGTCTGTTACAGTCAAGAGAGCAGTACAATAGCTCATTGAAAAAGCTTCCGTCTTTTTCCCAGTGTAGCTATCGGAAAGTTATCACTGTCAGGATGCGGGACAGAGGAACCAATCGCAGATTAAGGGATAAGGAGAATATGGCAGGCTTTATTAAGTAAAGGCAGAACAAGACAAAATTGAGTCCAAAAACCAGGAAGTCAGTCCAAACAGGGCAGAGGTACAGAAATCCACAATCCAAGAATACAGAATCCAAAGAGCCAGGCAGGGGTCGACAACAAGAAAACCAAAAACAGAACAGAGCAGAATGCAAACCGGTAAAAAGGACAGAAAACAGAGGCTAGAACTGACAGCAAAAACCTAACACAGGTAAACAGAATGGACAAACTGGCAACCAAAGAACAAAACAGGCAGGCTTAAATATACAACAAATGAACTATATTAACAGGTTTGGGAGCTGGGGAACAGATGACAAAAGACAACGAGAAATGGCTGGGACAAGACAGGAAGGAAATCCATATGGGGGGGGGGGGAAACGTAATGGGGAGAGAGGTAAAACAAGGACTGGAGAAAGAAAGGAAAAACTATAGGAAAAGGAGCACGCACTGGCATGCCTGGCATGGATTTCAGTTCTGCAGTGACAGTGTTATGTTCAGTGGTCGAGACAGAAAAATAAAAGCAAGGTTATTGTATGAACTGTATGATATCCAGTCATTTTCTTCCAGCAAACATAATTAATGTCATGGTTGGCAATACATTTTACATTATAACTGTTTTTCAATCAGATTTTTGAACATATCTTTAAGAATTTTTATCAGCTCATAAACAGGAAATCACACCTGTTATTTTTTGAATGCTTGATAAAAATCGCATTTCCATTTTTATCTTCCTCAGAGATTTGACCGAAGCAAATTCTGTAAAACTGCAACTGTACATTTTTCATCCTTCAGACAAAATGCTCAGACTGATGACAGATCAAAAATGTTATCTTACTGTTTAAATCCTTCATTACGAGTGGTAGGCTTGCATTTTGAACACTGATCAACAGGTCTGACGTATTCTTAGTGGCACGATTTAAGCTTATTTAATGTTCAAATGTTAAATTGAACCAGATTATCTGAATCACAAAGAACTATAAACCGGCTCCTTGTTCATCTCACTTGCATAAGAAGGTCTCACATTGAATAAAATCAGCAAATATGAATGTGAATGCAATATGAAAATGTCAAAATTTAGACAAAAACACAAGGTCTGAAGTTATCTGAAAATACGTTCCTTCACAAATAACATGTTGCAAGTTTTCACTCCCCCTTTCCTCATGTTTCACCACCTGGATAAAAGGACATTTTACAAATGAGCACTGATATTTGTTTACAGATGGGACCAATATAAATTTCTAAGTCTACTAAAAGTCAACATGTCTGAGATTCTAAACAGGCTGAAGAACATGTTATATCTATTCACACTTATCTGGATAAGCATGCAGAAATTAGCTAATGGCAGACAGATTATAGGAACATTTTAAAAAGGAACAAAACCATCAGGAAATATGGCAGTTATCTAATGTTCCAACAAAATAGGGCCAAAAAAGACTAACTTGAGGATTCTGTAAATAATAGACACTTTTCAAAAGGTAAGCATTCATTACAGTTATAACTATTTTGATTTCTATAAGAAAACATAAGCCTGTAATTTCCCCTTTCACAGCACAATGCACATTCAGTATGTGGTGATTGTCTCTTTATTTAACTGCAATTGCTTAAGTTTCAGTGACCAAGCAGATGACCACACCTTTAGCAAGTACAAAACCACAGATTTCAACTGCCAGCCTACAACCGACTCAACACTCTGACCTCTTTCTAAGGAACAATATGAAGCCCATTACATAGAATGAAAGCACTATTTGGACATTTATAATTCATGGCATGCATAGCTTCTCACATAATAGGGGTAATATTCTGTCACTAATTTACAAATTGGAGGTGTCTAATAATAATGAATGACTTACAATTCCAAGGTTACAATTACCTCATGAATAGAGCTAAAACTAGAATACTAGCATCCCCTGTAAGGGAGCGGGGTCAGAGGACCAAACGCATGGGTCCTAAACGTTACTCACAAGCTGTGCAGATCTTATCGCAGCTACACCAGGGACTGAACCACCATCCTAGCAGGTCCCAACCATGTACCTTAACCACTACGCTAAAGGTTGCAAACATGTGTGTTAGTACTGGGCTCGGCATGGGGTTGTGCACTCAAATTCCATGGTCACGCTATATTTGCCTGATATTTGCCGGGTTTATTTTACCATAAGTGACTGGTCTAATGATTTTACTTCCCTGCTAATACAGGTCTCTACAATTTGATATATTTTTATATAACGGTAAACTTGCATTTTATATGCCAAGGCATTTTATATGGTGCAGGACAAATGAGATTAACGTGTCCATTTTTCACTGAAAACAGGTCGTTTTCGTTTTCAATATCTGATGGATAAATAGCCTAATGATAATGTATTGCTTTATTTATTTTTATGTAGATACCGCATAGTGGAAAATGAAGTTAAGTTTGCCGGTTGAATTCACGTGTCAACGAATAAACACTATCGTCCTATAGGATTCAATTCCTTAGAGTTTGCATTCTTAACCCTCTGAAATGGCCGCCGATTGCGTGCTTGTACGACTGTAGCTTGTGGACAGCGTACTGTAAGATTTCGTGCAACATTTGCCGAGTGATTACGTTACATTACATTAATGCCATTTGGCAGACGCTTTTATCCTGAGCAACGTACAACAAAGTGCAAAGTGCATACCTATAACCAGGGATAAGTGCGCTGAAAGACCCTTGAGGGAAGTACAATTTCAACTGCTACCTGTACAACAAAGGACCAGGGCCTATGCTTTGATGTATTGCTTTGTTTATTTTTATGTAGATACAGCATAGTGGAAGGCTACATTCAGGTTGCCGGTAGTTTGAATTTGCATGTCAACGAATAAACACTAATCTTCTGTGAACCTTAAGAAATGACATAAAGCCATAAGTCAACCAATAGGTTAGCTACAGAAATTATTTGATAACTCTAATACTGTAGCATTCAATTCCCTGTAGTGTTTGTATTTTAAACCCCCTGAAATGGCCAGGTTGCTTGCTCGAACTGCTGAAGCTTGTTGATTTCCAGTTTAAAATAGTTTAGAATCGCAATAATACACCTAGTGATGAATGTGCATTTCTTTTAAACTGAGCTTACCATTTCACCAATAGGTTTCAATAGGTTATCCGTTTTTTGTTACCGTTTACAAATCAGTTTCGGTTAACCAGTTAAATGTTTAACCATTCACACCCCTAACGATCATATTGGTAAATACATGTGCTATGTTGCAGGTTTTCTTTGTGTTTGTATGAATATTCAGTAACACTCATTTGTAAGTTCCCACTCTGTTCTGAATTTACGATTCTAACCATTACATCTCAACATAATACCTCTGTGTTTTTGTCTTAGATGTAGGCTAGTTGGTAAAGAGGCATCTTTGTTTGTAGGTTATATGATGAAACTATGCCACATTTCCAAACAATTTTTACTTTTATTTTATTTTCAGAGATGAAGATGCAGAAGAATCACCAAGTACACCACCAGCTGAGAATCAACTCACAGATGGTACCCAAGGAATCCGTTTGTGAATGGCATCTTCATTGTATGTAGTTTGTTTGGTGATTTCAATAAATTCCTGAAACCAAATAGCTCAGTAACAGTATTGCCTTGTGGAAAGGCTTTGTCTTAGAGGTAGGGAGGGGGTCAGGCCAGGTGTGAAAAGCCTACGGGGGCGACATGGCTCAGGCAGTAAGAGCAGTTGTCTGGCAGTCGGAGGGTTGCCGGTTTGATCCCCCGCCCGGGCTGTGTCGAAGTGTCCCTGAGCAAGACACCTAACCCCCAAATGCTCCTGACGAGCTGGTCAGCGCCTTGCATGGCAGCCAATCGCCGTCGGTGTGTGAGTGTGTGTATGAATGGGTGAATAAGAAGCATCAATTGTACAGCGCTTTGGATAAAGGCGCTATATAAATGCCAACCATTTACCATTTACCTACTTACATGGCAGGACCGTATACCACATAAATATTCATTGAAGAAAGGCATTTAACCCTCCCATAGTCAGGTGCACGAATGTCCAATTTGAGATAGAGCCCAGAACTATCACTAATATCACTGCAGTTAAACAAAACTGCATCCATATAAAGCACAGGTGTCCAGTCTTATCCAGAAGGGCTGGTGTGGCTGCAGGTTTTAGTTTTAGCCCAGTACTAAGACACCTGATTCTACCTAAAGTCTTGACTGAAGACAAAGATTAGTTAATTTGTTGAATCATTTATATTACGATTCAATTAGTTGATGACACAAAGCAGGGGACAATCATGCTAAAACAATGCAGAGTTCAGGGCATTGCTCAAGGGCCCAACAGCAGTGCAGATGTTACCATGACTCCATCAGGGCATGAACCACCAACCTTTCGAATCCCAGTCATGTACCTAAGCCACTAAGCTACAGGCTGCCCCATTTATTATGAATAAAATGAATATACACTCAGTGAGCACTTCATTAGGTAATTAATAGACTTATTTTTTAGACTGATTGGTCTTCTGCTGCTGTAGCCTATTCACTGAAGAGGTTTGATGCGTTGTGTGTTCAGAGATGCTCTTCTACATACAGCTGTTGTAATGTGTGGTTATTTACATTACTGTCACCTTCCTGTCAGCTTGACCAGTCTGGCCCTGCTCTGACGTCTCTCATTAACAAGGTGTTTCTGTCTGCAGAACTGCTGCTCACTGGATTTTTTTTGTTTTTTCACACCATTCTCTGCAAACTAGAGACTGTTGTGCGTGAAAATCACAGTAGATCAGCAGTTTCTGAGATGCTCAAACCACCCTGTCTAGCACCAATAATCATTCCATGATCAAAGTCACTTAGATCACATTTCTCCCCCATTCTGACATTTGGTCTGAACAACAGCTGAACCTGCATGCTTTTATGCATTCAGTTGATGCTAAATGATTTGCTGGTCTACCTAATAAATTTAGTGTATATTTTAATAAAAAAATTTTGTGCAAGTTAAATTTCTAATTTGGTCATTTCCCACTGCTTCTAACAAAATATCACACCCCTGTACAACATTTAAAAATACTCCAGCAGGTCCATGGAAGTAGTATTCAAACTGACCTTAACACATTTCATCAACTAGATTACTGAGGTGGTGCAAATGGGTTAATCGTTTGAGAAGGTGCATGTAATGCCGTGGGTTCGGAGGACTAAGTGCGACCATGAGGTCAGACCGTGAAGTAATAAAGTGCAATTAAATAATGAAAAGGTTCCCAGGCAAACTGCCAACATAAAGCTACCCTGAAGGAAAGGAGTGAGAATAAGAAACCAAAATAAAGTGGGGGACTTCTGACACACGACCAAGACCAACCAAATAACCCTCTGCCTCACGCTCCTCTAGTAATCCCAGGAACGAACATCTGAGGCGAGGAACAACAGGTAGAAAACGTGACTGCCTATTCAAGAGAGAATTTTAGATAGAGAGATCAAACTGCCGAAAATAAGGTTGAGCAGTCTCAGCGCTAATAACCTGACCAAGGGAGGCGATGAAAGCCAATCTATACACTTGGTTACCTAGCTACAGGAAGATCCAGGATTCATTTTACTTCTACAAGCGTTCCCGTCTTCCCACTACCGGATATCTTGCATAGTGAATAACTAAAGAGTGACGAACGATATTCACCAGCTGACTCTGCCTCCAGCTCTGCTAACACTGAACGAGCTGATAACCCAGGCGAGAGGAGGTTTCAGTTAGTGAGATCAAACTGCCGAAAATAACGTCAGACAGCAAGTCTTCTAGCTAGGAACCCGACCAAAGTGTCAATAGGTTCCCCAGTCCCTACGCTACCCCTATAGCTAAGAAGGTTCTTGAAATCATTCCAGTCCTCCGGGTACCTCTTTACCGGCTTTGTGAATGATAGAACGTGAAGTGTAACACAAAAGCCCCAGGTCTAGGAAAGACTGGGCTTATATAGATCAGAAACACCTGTTCACGATTCACAAGAGATTACCTACTTTGTGAGGGAGACATGAATGTGACAGGAGGGCCCTCTCGCAGCCCCAAGAGGTAATGCCCAACTGAGCTAGGCAACCCTGACAAGGCATGGCAAAGAGAGTATCACAACCCCTAAGCTGGCAGAGGACTGAAGTACCATGTGAGGGGAAGCAAGCTTGTGGCTCTAATTATATCCAGAACAATCAGCTCATTAGCGACAACAGTTCCTTATTTTGTAACATGTGGGTGATAAAACAAGTGTGGGGAGACCACATCTGCTCTGCATTTTGGAAATCCACATACAACAAGAAATAAGGTAATGTCAATGTCCTTTTCATGACAAGTGTCCAGCGGACCAAATGCATAACAATTTCTCATTATAAAAATGTGCTCAGCGAAATGTCGATAGAATGTCCATTGTTTACTAATAATTTCTCTGCAGCAATTAGCATTACATTACATTACATTACATTACATTGCATTGTTGTCCCTTTCACCGTTGCATACTTCTACAAAAACACTTGTACATAGAAATCCTATATATCTACGTCTTGTATAGGTTCTCTCGAACAAGATGAGCCCAAGTACACCATCTCTGACCAGTAATGTAATGTAATGTAGTGGGAGAGTATATGCGTTACCCCCATCCGTGTGTAAGAAAATTCAGTGTAACTTCAGCTCATCAAAGAACTGACTACGGGAATGTTATAGAAGTGATAATTTAAAAGCATTTTAGCTAATGACATTACATTTCCCACAATGTATAAGTTGTTAGGCTTGCAAGACAACACAGCACGAAACTGTAGCATTTTCAATGAGTTTCAATGAATCTCTTGTCTGAGTGAATATTTCTGAGGAAGAGAGTGGAAACACCGCTGACAACACAATAGAGGGCTTTTCATTTAGATTACATTTACATTACATTTGGCAGACGCTTTTAATCCAAAGCGATTTACAAGTGCATAGGTTCTTCCACAAGTTATAGCATCACATCCATAACTAGTAAAATACACATGAAGTGTTGTTCTAAACATATAGTCATCATAAGTGCAAGTTTTTTTTTTTGGGTTAGACACGAGGGATAGGGATATCAGAAAGGGGGGGGGGATCAGGAGGTAGGAGTAAGGTAGTTTGAAAAGGTGTTTTTAGTCTGCGTCGAAATAGGGGGAGAGATTCTGCTGTCCTGACAGTGGTAGGCAAGTCATTCCACCACTGAGGAACCAGAACGGAAAACAGGCGTGAACGTGCAGCTCGACCGCCAGGTGCTCTTAGTGAGGAAACTATAAGGCGACCAGAGCTGGCAGACCGGAGTAGTCCAGCTGGGGAGTAGGGAGTGATTAAGGATTGGATGTAAAATGGGGCAGTCCCCTTAGCAGTCTGAAATGCCAACACTAGGGCCTTGAATCGGATGCGTGCGGCAATAGGAAGCCAGTGGAGGCCAATGAGGAGCGGGGTGACATGAGCCAACCTGGGCTGACCGGTGATCAGGCGGGCTGCAGCATTCTGGACCAGCTGGAGGGGCTTGATGGCACAAGCTGGGAGACCGGCTAGGAGGGAGTTGCAGTAATCCAGGTGGGAAATGACGAGCGCCTGGACTAGGAGCTAGGGACTAGGGCTTTCTCCGTTAGGAGATGACGGATACGGCAAATACTGCAGAGGAAGAACCTGCAGGTTCTGGCAGTGGAGGATACTTGTGGAGCCAGGGTGAGGCAGTCATCAAGAGTCACCCCAAGATTCTTTGCCGTATGGGAGGAGGAAACTACAAAGTCCTCAGCAGTCAGTGAGAGGTTGATTGTCAGAGAGGACTTACGAATGCCATCGACCTTTTCAAAAAAGGAGACAAAGTCATCATGTGTGAGTGATGAGGGAGGTGGGGGGGAGGGGGGGCCAGAAGAGAGGAGAAGGTTGAAAACAGTTTGCAGGGATTAGAGGCGGCCGCGTTAATTTTCGAGTGAAAGAAAGAAGATTTATCTAGAGAGACAGAGGAATAGGAGGGATGATAGGAGGGCATGGAAGGAAGCTATATCACTGGGGAGACAGACCTTTTCCATTTTCTCTCTGCTGCCCGCAGTTTGGTTCGGACAGCTCGTAGAGCATCAGAAAGCCAAGGACTGGGGGGGGGAGGCCCAAGCTAGTTTGGTAGTGAGGGGACACAGAGAGTCAAAGGAAGATGAGAGGGAGGAGCGTTGTAGCAGCATCATCGGGAGACAGTCGCGAGAAAGACTCCGCGGATGGTAGGGAGGAGAGAATTGTAGATGAGAGGGTGGAGGTAAACAGGTGGCGTAGGTTCCACCGACAGGTGACAGTGGATGGTGGGAGAGATGGATGGGTGTTAGAGGAGCGTGGAAGAGAAAAAGAGATGAAGGAGTGGTCAGATATATGGAGTGGTGTTACAGAGAGGTTGGTTGTTGTGCAGCTCCTTGTGAAGATGAGGTCAAGAAGGTTGCCTGTTTTGTGGGTGGGAGAGGAAAGTGTGAGGGTAAGGTCAAAAGAAGAAAGGAGGGAGAGAAAGGTAGACTGGGTGGACTCTGAGTTGGACTCTGAGTTGAGGTTGAAGTCACCCAGGAGGATTTCAGTCACATGACCCCATTTTATATCGGTGGGCATCTAAATACATTCTCAAGAAATGTTCTTAATATTCAGTATGCTTATAAATAAGGAGCCAGCCTGGTTTTGAATAATAAATAGCATGTGAAATCATGGAATGTGTTTGACTTCATGGGGGTTGGGTGTTTCACAAAAACATCAATCAATGGAGATCCATGAATTTATTAGTAAACAAGATAGTATTATTATGGATTATTGTATTCATTTTTTATGATCATCTCAACCTGTTGCTGTCTGAGGAAAGCTTTAAGTAGAGGAAGTTTGGACAGAGAGGTAGGGGGATGGTGACAGGAGGGGGGGGGGGGGGGAGTGCAAAAGTGTTGTACAGTTTAGAAAGCAAAATACATTATTTTACACACCATAAGCAAAATAAATTATTTTACACACCAGGCCAGTTTTACTGTGTATATAAATATTTAGTTAATACGTTTTTTCATGTTACTTAAAACATTCTGCAACACATGTTTTATAATCGTGCTGTGTGTAGTGATGATATTTTCCATTATTGGGGGAATATAACTCAAGAGGATGTTGACATGGTTTCAGTTTTTACTAGTGGAAATTCTAATATCTGCATTGAAATTCTAACGAGTAAAAATTCCAGGTCCACATATCCATAATTCAATTTTGACAAGTAACAATACTATTCAAGATACATCTAATGCCATTATGACTAGTTGTAATAACATTAAAAGATAAAAACGACTTAGCATATAACAGCACCAGGAAAAGATTACGTTTCAACTTTCAACAAAGTGTGTTAAAAACTCCCCCATTGTTACACATGAATAGTACATTTATAACACACAAGTAACTTTGATATAAAATGTGTAAGTAACCCTACAGTAATAACACAAAAAGTGTGCCGGAGTAGTAACACATCCTTTTGAGAGTGCACAGTGGAAGCAGAGAGGAATTGTCATTTCAGTAGTCAACAAAGACATTTTTTACATGGTGTGTATGTAGTGTATGTAAATACGTGAGTCTGTGGAGCAGTTGAGCTAAAGAAGTAGGCTACCTGGCTCGGGGGCACGCCACGTCAGTGTCGCTCGCAGAATACAATCGCCTACATTACCGCTCCATGTTCCCTCACACGGGACTTTTTCAACGCATTTACCTGCTACTATCAGCCGCCGTGTGGTAGCAGCGCCAGATGTGTCCGGCTGAAGCTCTGTCCAGCTCCGCTATAGCTGAACAGGCAAACAGAGAACTTCGACCAGGACACACGCGTGGAACAATGAGAGCCGTAACCTTATCTGGTTAATAACGACTGAGCAACGTGTTTAACTACTATACGGATATTCGGATTTAAATGGCTATCATGTTTACGTTAGACACCGAACTTTTACAATGAGAGCGTACTAGCTAGAAAAGCTACTTGATGTTATAAAGTCTTAATAGAGCAACCACGTAGTTACTTTTGTTCTTCTGAGATGTTATTACAATTCGCTGTATTCAAAAGCTATGGAGTTAACTACTGAATCCAATGGCTATTCAATTCGGTCCGATAATACTGCAGCTTCGTAACTGATATCAAACCAACGCAATAAGAGATATATCCCAACAGTAAGACTTGTGAACATATTTTCACAAACGCAATAGTCTAAAAAGCAGGCCACCAAAGTTACAACGTTACAATTATATTTTGTAGATTACTTACCATGTGTGTAAATGTTTCCGAGTTCGTTGTGCAGGTAGAATAGACTTCGGATACAGTCCTGCACTGAAGAGATCGGTCGGTAGCCGGTCAGGACGTATTTGTTGAATTGAAGATGTGGAGGTGAATTCGCCCAGTCCAATAGCCTGGGCCCATTTAAAAATGCCATAGCAGCCGAAATATTATGAGGACACTGCCCTGCCAAAATAGTTGTAAACTACATTTAGCTGGCTACTATATTGGACAGTCCGGTTGCAAAATCGCAATTAAAACAGCCTAAATGGCGAATGGGGAGTGCTTGTTGTGTAGCGAATTACAGCCAGGCTACATTACAGTCAGCTATTTGACCATATATCCATCGAGCCGTAGAAAGAAAATGTAGTGATGAACACAAGTACCGTGCAGCTTTCTTTAAAACCAGAGGTTCTGTCATCCACATGGATTTACAAAGAACAGGTCATCCACATCCATTTTGCGTGTCCTAAATATGCAATGCCCGCTTCATATATTGATAAAAGAATTCACACCCCATAGACACACATGGAATTTATGTCTTGTAGAAAGTATTTCTTCCTGGTAGAACTGAAGCAAAGGAACCAGCTTGATCTGTGTTTCGGCATTCAGTGGATGAGTCCCAGTGCTTGATTTCCAGTAAAGGAATATATATATATATTTGAATTCAATTCCAGTTAGTTTTCCTGTAGATCCTGTCCGCCGATCGAAAGTTGACTGTTTGTAGCAATTAAAAACTGAGAACTACAAAACACTTCCTTGAATTTTCCGAGGAAGAACACCTCCCAGTTTGTACATCACAGCTTGGGTGAACTTATTCGACTCTTTCAAAAAAGAAAACGTGTTTTGTTAGTTAGCAAACTTTAGCTATGGTTGGCAAAGGAGATAACTATGAAAGAAAAAAATGACAAAGTTTTCAGCTGACCAACTGTCATATTTCCAAGGTCGAATCTTCTATGTATATGTGATTAATAAATTAGTCAGCCATCTAGATTAATGCTACGCGTGAGTGAGGTCCGTGTTAGCTGCCGGCCTGTCTTGCTTATGATGCTTAAGTTAATAACCAACGAACAGTTGAAGCTATTATCTAGGTAGATCGCGAGCTATATTGGTATAGATCTGGTTAAATCTGGACACCGGTTGTATTGTGTGGAAGTAGCAAACTCGCTAGCTGTCGTTTCAGTCAACTAAGTTAGCTGGTTTCCGTTGATTTATTTAACAGTAAATATCAGCTAGCTAACCAACGTTACACAATGCAATATCGTTGGAGTGCAATGAAAGTTTGAACAGCCAAATGGCTAAGATATGCTGCTGTCAGACTATTTTACGCAAAAAAAGCGTTTTACGCAGCTAACGTTACAAAATATATAAGCTAGCTAGCTGGTTTCACAGATATGTCAAGCGATGGTAAATAGTCCCATGCCAGCCAACGTTAGCTGTGATTAGTTCGGTAAACAAGATACCCAGTACCTAGCTAACTGGTTAATTGAACGTTCGATAGCGAACTGACCATGAACCATCAGCTAGATGCTATCTAAGTTACCTAGCTAACACCTCAACTGGCTGGACCAGGTGCAGCCTTCAAGATAATGAACCAGCTAACCTAGCTAGCTTTGCGTGCCCTGTAGGTTGCTACACCTTGCTAGCTAACGTTAGTTAGCCATATGGATACTCCAAACACAGGGAACTAGCCAGCAAACATCGGGCACTCTTAGTTAGCTAACCATAAGCCGACCGTGTCATATTTCAGTGACCATAGTAACGCGCATCCTCGCCCAAGAAATGCCTTCCTCCCTGGTTTGGCTAGCTAGCTAGTAAGCTATAGTAATGTCACCAAAACATTTGCTACAGTTTAACAACGTTACCCAGAGCTGCGGAGGGAAACACGCCTGTGATCTAGCGCATAATAGCTACTGTAATAATACCATAAAATGCTCCAAAAAAACCTTCCCATTAGCTAACGTTATCTGAAAACAAATCCGTGCCTGTGTGTTACCGGTGGTAGCAGATGAGCCCAATTCTAGTCTCGTTGCGTGATCGTCTCAGCGATAGGCGTGATTTAAATCTGGAGATATTCAAACAAATAAATGTGGACGTTTTCTTCGGATAGCTAACGCTATAACAAATCGGATATCTCCAGAGTCTCGCCGTCTCCCCTCGTTCCTCATCAGTTTATTTCTGAATCATCGACCGGTTTCCGGTGACACCGGTGGCTTGAGGCTCTATAACTGGCCTGGACTCTCCCACTTCGGCTAATGTCCCGAATCGAACCGCGGCGCTTTAATTCAGGCACTAGCGTGGATTCACAAGAATACAGCTAGAGGAGAGAAGGGGGAGCTGTGTGTGGGGTCGCGTGGGGTTTATATAATTTACGCGGATGAATGAGACAACACATTTTTGGAGTCACTGTATGCTACGAGTTCATCCTAATACTGTACATATACATATTACTTTGAAATATGCCTTAAGCTAGCCTACTGGTTAGCTGACAATTTACTGACGTGCCTAAACAAATGCTCCACTGAAGAACAATTACACTTGTTTAAACAGTTTTGTAGCTGTCTATAATGCAGCATGAATGAACAACGATGTTGTATAGCTACATGTATTGATAATGTTCATTTATATTTTCCATCACAAATCAATTGTTTTTGTTTGTAGGCCTATGTGTTTTACTTAATATTCTAATTAAATTGAAATCTATGTATGCATGTGTAGCTTTCCATTGCTGTTCTTAAGAAACCACATAGCTATCAAACTCGAACCCCAACTAAATCGTGGACATGCATGTTTTATGCTTAATATATCAGAAATACTTGTAAATATACTACTATTATTATAGTAAATATAATAAATATAATACTATTATTATTATTATTATTATTATTATTATTATTATTATTATTATTATTATTATTATTATTACTACCAGTAGTAGTAGTAGTAGTAGTATTACAAGCAGACGCGGTAAATGCACATAGACATGCCACGACACGGGTGTGTGTAGGCTATTCCTCATAGTCAGTGCACATGGATTATTTCACGTCTCCGTTCACTTGCAGAACCCCTTTGCAACTCCCACACATTTTTTTTGTTGCATGCGCTAGGATTCCTAACCTTGGTTAGCCAATCAGAATGGCTTTGGCATGACCATGCGAAGACTCGACCAATTGGAGTGCAGATACATTTCCTGTACAGAACAGAATGCTGACGTCATCATAGATTGAAGCTAACTCGGATTTATAACTGGTAATAGTGGAGACTTAATGCCTTTGAATAATGTAGGCTACTGTTTAGCTTTGCATAACCTTGGAATGTGAAAATGCTAATCGTACATATTTATAAATTCAAATGAATACTAACATTGACAGTAAATTAACATTTCATTCTTTTGACGAATGACATCAAACAGTACAGAAAATATTGGGTGCTTTAAAAAAAACCTTTCAATCTTACTGCATTTCCTTCACTATGTTATCATCTGAGTTAAAAAGGAAAAATAGAAAAAACAGCTTAGTCGCCTATCTGTCCATCCGGATAATTTCACTGAAATGTTTTGTATTTTCTAAGTGTTTGCTGTAGTGTGGGTCCTGTGGCATCAGTGTGGCAAAAATTATTTTGCATGAGAAAAATTCCACGGAATGCTGTTTAATGACTTCAATATAACAACTTATTTGCAACATTCTTTATTAAAGCACATAGCAGCTTTGGCATTCATGGTTGATATATGAACAGGGTGTTCATTTATGTCATAGTGCTTGAATTAATAAACAACCCACAGTACCTGGAAGCAGGTTGATTACTGAACCCACAGTACCTGGAAGCAGGTTGATTACTGAACCCACAGTACCTGAGAGCAGGTTAATTACTGAACCCACAGTACCTAAAAGCAGGCTAATTACGGAACCCACAGTACCTGCAAGCAGGTTAATTACGGAACCCACAGTACCTGCAAGCAGGTTAATTACGGAACCCACAGTACCTGCAATGTCATGTTTCATGTCTGTCATGTCATGTTTTATGTTTAGTTATTGTCTTGGTTATGTTATTGTCATGTCATGTATTATGTTAGTCTAGTCTCACCACGTTTTTATGTTTCATGTCATGTTATGTTTCAGGTTTAGTTGTTACGATTGAATTGTTAGTTTTGCCATGTCATGTTATATAGTTTATTATCATTGTTTTGCAAACTGGTTATGTCACAATTTATGTTCCATGTTATGTTGTACTGTTCATTGATTTAGCATACACTTTTTCATGTCTTTCTGCAAACCTTGCATTCCTGCTTTCTCTCTCTCCCTTTCTGTCACTCACACCCTAATTGTTTCAATTTCCCTTGTCTATTTACTAACCTACTAATGCTAGATCAGGATTGGGTAATACTAACATTCTAATCATGTGTTCATGTTACCTTACGTTTCTTGTGCATGTCATTACTAATTTACTAATGCTAGGGCAGGATAGGTTTATTACTAACGATTACTAATTACCTCGTTAACTTGTCCATTTACTTTGTCCGTTTATTGACCATTGCCTGCCTGTACCACGTCTTTGCCTGCTGTTTTTCTACTTTTGCCCCGCGGAGCAGACTTCGGTCTTGACTCTCGCGCCGTCATGGACCCTGAGCCTGCCTACCGCCTGCCTGTACTTCTGCCTCTTGGACCGCTTTCCTGTCTACCGGATTTCCGCATGGTGTACTGACTACGAGACTGCCTTCTCCCTCGGTACTGCGCTTTGGTTTTCTGGCTGGATATTTACGTGTACGAACATTGCTTGTTTTTGGCTACGCTCCCTGGATATTCCCCAAATAAAGCCCTGACGGGATTTTACAACACTACAGTTTCTGAGTCGTGCATTTCAGGTCCAAACCCCCCCATGCACCCGTCTCATCCAAGCAGGTTAATTACTGAACCCGCAGTACCTGAGAGCTGGTAACTTACTGAACCCACAGTACCTAAAAGCAGGTTAATTACCGAACCCACAGTACCTAAAAGCAGGTTAATTACCGAACCCACAGTACCTAAAAGCAGGTTAATTACTGAACCCACAGTACCTAGAAGCAGGTTCATTACTGAACCCACAGTACCTAAAAGCAGGTTAATTACTGAACCCACAGTACCTGAAAGCAGGTTAATTACTGAACCCACAGTACCTGAAAGCAGGTTAATTACTGAACCCACAGTACCTAAAAGCAGGTTAATGACTGAACCCACAGTACCTGAGAGCAGGTTAATTACTGAAGTCCTCAAACAGTCACCCCCAGATGTGACCCACGACTCTCCAAGGAGACCTCACCTTTGGTTCCTTTCTGTCATAACTGTCTGCCAGTGATTGAGGAATAAAGCTAATTGCATTTTACTTGGGAGCTGGTGACTGCAACTGGATGGGATGGCTTGCAACAGCAGACATTCAGGTGAAATGTGAGAGCAATAAACTGTCACATAGTCTGAAAAAGCATTTCATGTTTTGATGGATGAGCCTCTGCTCTTGACCTTTGTAACCAGTTACAACATCAGTGTGTTAAAACAATCACATAAAACTGAAAGTGCAAATAACATGAATTTGCCAAATGAGTCATTCTTTTGCTGTTTATTAAAAACCTGAATTACAGTATGCTAACAATGCACACACTTGGGCTACCTGACATAAATATTGTCAAAATGTGGCTGTATATGATATTAAATCTTTATTAGGATATAGAAGGCTGAAAGGGCCTTATACTGCAATAAAAGCTTGGCTAAGGGACACAGACCATGACCTTTGACTGCGTAACCGTGGTAAAGAGTGCTGAACCTGCCTTCCACTGCGTAACCGTGGTAAAGAGTGCTGAACCTGCCTTCCACTGCGTAACCATGGTAAAGAGAGCTGAACCGATGGACGTTTTCCATCTTGAATCACTGTCTACTGATTTTCAACAACTCATTGGTGATTCTACTCTTCATTCTGATGAACTTGGACTACGATTTAGGCATTTAGCAGGACTACCAGACCAGAGAGGCAAACTACCTGCTGCTACAATGCCAGACCCAGGCCCCAGCAGCAGTCCAGCCGCTGGGCCAGACGCCACACATCACAGTGGCAAGACTGTAAACCACGCAAAGGTTATATGGGACTCAAAGACCAAACCAAAGGGTACTGTTGGTGGACACTTGAACATCTAATGCATTATTACCTTATTGGCATTTGGTGGACGCTCTTATCCAGAGCAATGTACAGTTGATTAGACTAAGCAGGAGACAATCCTCCCCTGGAGCAATGCAGGGTTAAGGGCCTTGCTCAAGGGTGCAACAGCTGTGCGAATCTTATTGTGGCTACACCGGGTTTAGAACCACCAACCATACGTGTCCCAGTCATTTACCTTAACCACTACGCTACAGGCCGCCCGTATATCGAAAACAGATCAAGTTTAACACCTACTGACGGACTCCAATTTTGACTATCTATGTCTAAGTGAATCTTGGTTAAACAGCTTGGAAAAAACAGCTTAGTCGCCTATCTGTCGATCCAGATAATTTCACTGAAATGTTTTGTATTTTCTACGTGTTTGCTGTAGTGTGGGTCCTGTGGCATCAGTGTGGCAAAAATGATTTTGCATGAGAAAAATTCCACGGAATGCTGTTTAATGACTTCAATATAACAACTTATTTGCAACGTTCTTTATTAAAGCACATAGCAGCTTCGGCATTCATGGTTGAGATATGAACAGGGTGTTCATTTATGTCATAGTGCTTGGATTAATAAACAACCCACAGTACCTGGAAGCAGGTTGATTACTGAACCCACAGTACCTGGAAGCAGGTTGATTACTGAACCCACAGTACCTGAAAGCAGGTTGATTACTGAACCCACAGTACCTGGAAGCAGGTTGATTACTGAACCCACAGTACCTGGAAGCAGGTTGATTACTGAACCCACAGTACCTGAAAGCAGCTACCCCCTGCTGACCCCCTGCCCTAACTGAGGCCTGGATCACACCTGACAACACCGCCACTCCCGCTGCCCTCTCATCCTCCTTCTCCTTCTCGCACACTCCCCGGCCTTCTGGCCGTGGTGGTGGTACTGGTCTTTTAATTTCCCCCTCGTGGAAATTCTCTGTTCTCCCCCTCTCTGACCTGTCCATATACACTTTTGAATTCCATTCTGTTGCAGTATCCTACCCTACTAACCTTTTTATTGCAGTCATCTATCGCCCTCCAGAGCCCCTGGGAAGCTTCCTTGATGAGCTAGACACCCTTCTCAGCTCCTTCCCTGAGGATGGCACCCCGCTGATTCTCCTTGGAGACTTCAACATCCACCTTGAAGCCTTCCTACCGCTACTCCACTCCTTCGACCTCTCCCTGCAACACTCTCCTCCAACCCACAAGGCAGGCAATATCCTAGACCTTGTCTTTGTGAGGAACTGCTCATGCTCTGATTTCCATCCTCCTCCCCCTCCTCCCACCTACCCTTCCTCAGCCTGCCATAACCTCCGCTCCCTCTTACCCTCTTCCTTTCCACCACTGTCACCGCCTCACTCCCCCCTCTCGAATCCTTCTCCAAACTCCCCACTGACTCTGCATCTGCCACCCTCCTTTCATCTCTCTCCTCTGCCTTTGACTCCCTCATCCCCCCCGTCCCCTTGGATATCTGACACCCTCCGTACCTCCAGGGCCAGCCTCCGCGCAGCGGAGAGGAAGTGGGGGAAATCCAGAGACGCTTCAGACCTCACGACTTACCAGTCTCT
Organism: Conger conger; assembly: GCF_963514075.1. Lineage (NCBI taxonomy): Eukaryota > Metazoa > Chordata > Actinopteri > Anguilliformes > Congridae > Conger > Conger conger. The sequence goes on from NC_083775.1 coordinate 41,313,108, forward strand.
CCTGGCGGCATTCTCTTCCGCTGTCACTGCCGCCAAAGCAAAATACTATCAAACACAAATTCGGAACTCCGCTTCTAACCCCTGGAAACTTTTCTCTATTTTCTCCTCTCTCCTCAAAGCACTGCCTCCTCCTCCTCAGTCCTCCTTCGCTGCTGATGACTTTGCTGATTTCTTCGATGAGAAGGTCACAGTCATCCGCAGATCCTTTCCGCCCCCCTCACTGTGCCCTTCCCCCCCTCTAGGCCCATCCCATCATTTCCCAGCCACTTTCTCCCCCCTTACAGACTCTGATGTTTCTCAACTCCTGCTCTCCCACCGCCTTACAACCTGTGCCCTTGACCCTATCCCCTCTTCTCTTCTCCAGACTATCACACCTGACATTCTCCCATTTGTCACCTCCCTTGTCAACTCCTCCCTGTCTTCCAGCTGTTTTCCAGCATCCTCCAAGAGGGCCCACATCACTCCGCTGCTAAAAAAGCCTACTCTGGATCCCTCCATCATCCAGAACTACAGCCCGGTATCGCTTCTTCCTTTCCTTTCTAAAACTATAGAACAAGCTGCTTCTACTCAACTTTCTTCTTTCTTTTCTAACAACAACCTGCTAGACCCCCATCAGTCTGGCTTCAGATCGGGCCACTCGACAGAGACCGCGCTCCTCTCCGTCAGCGAGTCACTCCATGCCACACTGCCTTCGACACTGTGGATCACTCCATCCTCCTGTCTGCCCTGTCAGCAACGGGCATCTGTGGCACAGCCCTGGACTGGATTGAGTCCTACCTCTCTGGTCGCTCCTTCCAGGTTGCCTGGGCTGGTTCGGTATCGACACATCAGCCCCTCGCCACTGGAGTTCCCCAGGGCTCAGTCCTAGGCCCGCTTCTTTTTTTCTCTTTATACTCGCTCCCTTGGCCCTGTGATCACTGCACATGGGCTATCCTACCAGCTACGCGGATGATACCCAACTCTTCGTCTCGTTCCCGCCATCTGATACGCATTGATCTCTGCTTGCCTGAGGGACATCCAGAGCTGGATGGACAACCACCATCTAAAGCTCAACCCAGGCAAGACTGAAATTATATTTATCCCTGCTAATACCTCTCCTCATCTGGATCTCTCCATTTCCCTGTTCTGGCTCCACGGTGGTGGAACGAACTCCCCGTTGAGGTCAGAACTGTAGAATCTCTCCCCACCTTCAAGCGCAAGCTGAAGACACACCTCTTCAAGCAGCACCTCTCCCCATCCCTCCCTACCTCCCTGTGAACCTTAATTGTTGTCTCTGTGACTTGCTTTGTGTATCGGTATTTTTAGTTGGCTAGGTAAGCAGTGTTTGGATAGTTAACTTTGGTCACTTTTGCTCTGTTGTTTGTTTGTTTCTTTGTTCAAAAAAAAAGAAATTTGGCCCTCGTCCTTATCTTTGTTGTACAGGTAGCAGTTGAAATTGTACTTCCCTCTAGGGTCTTTCAGCGAACTTATCCCTGGTTATGGGTATGCACCAGTGGAGGCTGGTGACTTCCAGAATTGAGGAGGCCATTTTTTTCCGCTTGCTCACTTCACTCGCGATGGAATGTTCCCTGTTCTCTTATCTGTCTTTGTGCTGGCCAAAGGCATACTATTTGGAGTGTAAGCTACAGTCAGAAAGTTCTGGCTGATGAAATTCATTGTGCAGAGCTTAGCCTTGTGCCTTCCTGAAGAAATGACATTGCTGTAAGTCTACGAGCCTGCCTGATAATTAAGCTGAGAAATGACATTTGGATGTAATATAAATGCCAAGTGAACATGTGTAAAAGGCAGGAATTTTAATTATGTAGTTAAAAACAATTTTGTTTAGCTTACATTTTTCATTCTTCTACAGCTTCAACATGTAATCACCAATTTAATCAAGTTTAGCATATAAAAAAGATAAGATAACACTTTCTTTATCATGTGTAGTTTTATTCAATATATTTAATATAAAATATGTAAAAATATGGTTCCAGTTGGCTTTATCTAACGTTAACGTTATCCACTAGAGGGCAGCACTCTATTCGTATTTAGAGTGAATTTCCTCACAGAGCAACAATTCGGTAATTTGATATGGAAGATTATTAAATTGACTTGTAATAAAACGAAATGGACTACATTAAAAATAAAACTGTTCAATAAATCCCAAATGGTGTCTAACATGACCTATTGAATGTCATTCTCACTCCCTAGTATCTGGAATCTGCAGCCCAAGATCTCAAATTGCGCTAGAATCTCGCCGACTTCCGAGGTAGTTTTAAGCAAAAGTGTTTGGCCAAATGAGCTATAAACTCCAGGGATGGTAGCCAGGGGTGTTCTCTAAACAAGTTGATAGGACACTCGTAGCCACTATGGCGAGTGTTTGTTTGACTGAAGTGACTAGCGAATTTTCAAAATGGCTTCTGTGTTGAATAGGAAAGGAAAGGATAGTTGATTCCAAATGAACCAGTAGCATGTGATTGGACGAACAAAATGTCAATCTTTCAGCCCTGGACACAATGCATGGTGAGGCCAGGCCTCCGTTGCCCACCCATTTTCAGTGATCTGGCCAATCACATATTGGCATGAAAAAAAATGCATTACATTGACTTCTATGAGAATCTCATTTCCTAGGGGAGGCCTGGCCTGGCCTGGCCTCCCTTAATACAAACTGATAGGGAAATCTGGCCTGTTGCTTTACAATTGCAATATTGGGTTTTAGCCATGGGAAAATTTAGATTTATGAACAAAACTAAAATAATATGAATATAAAAAATAAAAAATATGTTTTTTGTTAAAATAAATAAATAAAATAAATATATTTATTGTTTTTTTTAAATCTCTCTCTTCTCTCAAATTATTGGGGAGGCCAGGCCTCCTCCACCTCTATGGAGGAGCCTCCACTGGTATGCACTTTGTTGTACGTCACTCTGGATAAGAGCGTCTGCCAAATGCCAATAATGTAATGTAATGTCATGTAAAAATTCAAGATTTAAATACCTGCTGTACTACAATGATGAAAACAGATGTGATTCAGAAATACACTCAGTCATTGAAGCACCAACAACGTAGTAGGGCTTTACCGTGGCTGAATAAGGATATTCGCCACCTGATGAAAAAGAGACCTCGCACTCAAACGCTCATTATCCACAAAAACACACACGGACACACTTGTTGATTGCTGAATCAGAAGGGAAAAGTTTGGCACTTTGGAAGCCTAACCTACAGAAAATCAACAGTGGAATTGATTATAAGTGGAATAGTTAGCAATGATAGTATGGAAATTGCAAACAAATTTAATAAATGTTTTACTCAATCAGCTGAGGAACTGGCAGCAAGTTTCCAACCAGTACAGTAAAAAATATATATATTGAGAGACCAACCAAAGTCTTTTTATATTAAAGAAGTAGCTCAAAATGAGATTGGTAAGGTTTTCACACAGTTAAGGCCAAGGATAATTTTGGCTTGGATAATGCCAGTAACACAAGTGTAAACACATTGATTAGAACTAATGAGTTTCCTAAGTCTGGAGCACTTGACCAGGTCTCAAACTACAGACCAATTTCAATTTTACCCGCACTCTGAAAGTATTATGTTCCTGTGTTCTGTCTGTTAGTTTATCATTGTTTATTATCGTTGTTCTTGTAATTTATTATTTTTCATATTCATGTCTGGTGTTCTGTTTATATTCATTAGTCTTTGCACTCGTCTTCTCCTGTGATGTCTGAGTCTGAATGTTTACTAGCCCAGTCACTCCCCTGTCTGCGTGCCCCACTATTCGGGTGTTTATGGTAGTTCCGGGGTTCAACCTTCCTTCCAATCTTGCATTCCTTACATCCTGCTTTCTCTCCAGTTCATGTTTGTACATAGCACTAATATACTAATCCTAACTAACATAGAATTTGTACTGTACTAATTATACACACTAATATGTTCGTCAAACTAACAAACTAACATTCACTAGTTTTTGGTATTTGTATTTTAAATCACTTAACTAACTTACTAACGCATCTCCAGTTTCAATTCTATTCTGTAACTCCGCCTCCCTATTCTATCACTGATTACTTGCTTAGTTTCACCGAAGTATTCGCACCTGTCTCTCCGTATCTCTGCATCTCCTGATTCTGTGAAATTGTCTACTCCCTATTCCGGAGCCATTTGTATTACATGTGTGTCTTTGTGAATCCAGTCCACGTTTTCATTTCCCCCTCGTTATTGTGCTATTACCCATCCATGTGTCTCACCTGATGTTTATTTGTTAGACCGCCCTCACTCCCATGCCCCACCTAGTTTGTCTCATTCCCCTGTGTATTTATACCTGTCCTTTTGAGTTCACCTTGCTAGTTTGTCTTGTCCTGTTTTTTGAGTCCCGAGCCCTTTATTCCTTCCCCCTGTTTTAGCCCCCTTATTCCCGAGCCTTGTTTTCCCAAGCCTTGTTTATTTTTCTATCTGGATTCCCATTGATGACCCCTGCCTGTTTCCCTGGACTCTTCATCTGCTAGTAAACCTGCCATTTTCCACACCCCTGTGTCTGCTTCTGGTTCCTTTTTTCAATTTTTCAATTTTAGGCCCTTTACTTTTTAGTTTATATGTAAATGACTTACCTGATAGCAGTAAAAGAGTTAGATGCCAAGTGTATGCGGACGACGCAATTATATATGTGCGTGCAAAAAACCCTCATCTGGCAGCAGAGATGCTCACAAAATAAATGTCTGGTGTGTCACAGTGGCTCTGAAATAATCATCTGACTTTGAACTGTAATAAGACGGTCTCAATGTGCTTTTTAATAAAAAATACATTTAAATTTAAATTTTAGAATAAAGATTGACGAGCAAGAGATCGATGAGGTACATAAAATTACATTTTTAGGTGTTACTTTAGACTCTCAGCTTAAGTTCAACAAACATGTAAAGAGGTTGTGCAAAACTATTAAGGCAGCACAGCAGTTTATGAGTGCCATGATATTTTCTAATTTATCATACTGTATAACCGCTTGAGGCCAGGCCAACCAAACAACAATTACATCTATCAGGTCATTATATAAACAGGCACTGAAAGTAATGGATCAGAAACCAGTTTGTTGGCACCATTGCCTAATTTTACAGAAGCATAACATGCTAAGTTTTGACTGTTTTGTAAATTTATCATTTATTAAACGTTTTTTTAAGTGTGTAAACAACCTTGCGACAGAAATACTCTGTCAACTGGTAAACAAACAAAACAGAACAAAACGCAGAACAACATTTGGTCAGTCATCCTTCTCAGTAAGAGGTATACAACTGTGGAACGCACTACCATCGTAAATAAAACAACTGACAGAGCTCAAGGTTTTCAACACACATGCAAAACAATGGCTAAAACTGAAACAAGTCTGCGAACACTGATTTGACTTATTATTAACATTTTTATTTTGTGTCTGTGTCCTGATTTTAGTGTCTGTCCCTATTTCAGTCTTTCATCTGTACTGCTTTTAATGTTTTGGTATTATTTTAAGTTAAATGCTTTTGTACTGCCCGGGACAGAGGTTGCACATTAGCCATGAAACCTGTATGCAAGGCATCTACTTTGTATTTTATATATAAAGCAATTTTGTGTGCATTTGTCCCTGTTAAATAAACAAATTAAGTAAGTAAGAATTAAGGAACTCTACACTGAAAATGTTCCCTCAATCACCTCACTGAAACTCCACTCTCAATCTCCTCATCAAAATTCCACCCTTAATCTCCTCACCAAGACTTCACCCTCAATCTCTTCACTGAAACTAGTGAGTGTGGCCCTGTGGCAGTGCAGGAGCAGGGTAGTGTGGCCCTGGGGCAGTGCAGGAGCAGGGTAGTGTGGCCCTGGGGCAGTGCAGGAGCAGGGTAGTGTGGCCCTGGGGCAGTGCAGGAGCAGGGTAGTGTAGTGTGGCCCTGGGGCAGTGCAGGAGCAGGGTAGTGTAGTGTGGCCCTGGGGCAGTGCAGGAGCAGGGTAGTGTGGCCCTGGGGCAGTGCAGGAGCAGGGTAGTGTAGTGTGGCCCTGGGGCAGTACAGGAGCAGGGTAGTGTGGCCCTGTGGCAGTGCAGGAGCAGGGTAGTGTGGCCCTGTGGCAGTACAGGAGCAGTGTAGTATGGCCCTGGGGCAGTGCAGGAGCAGGGCAGGGTGGCCCTGGGGCAGTACAGGAGCAGGGTAGTATGGCCCTGGGGCAGTGCAGGAGCAGGGCAGGGTGGCCCTGGGGCAGTACAGGAGCAGGGTAGTATGGCCCTGGGGCAGTGCAGGAGCAGGGTAGTATGGCCCTGGGGCAGTGCAGGAGCAGGGTAGTATGGCCCTGGGGCAGTACAGGAGCAGGGTAGTATGGCCCTGGGGCAGTGCAGGAGCAGGGTAGTATGGCCCTGGGGCAGTACAGGAGCAGGGTAGTGTGGCCCTGGGGCAGTACAGGAGCAGGGTAGTATGGCCCTGGGGCAGTGCAGGAGCAGGGTAGTATGGCCCTGGGGCAGTGCAGGAGCAGGGTAGTGTGGCCCTGTGGCAGTGCAGGAGCAGGGCAGGGTGGCCCTGGGGCAGTGCAGGAGCAGGGCAGGGTGGCCCTGGGGCAGTACAGGAGCAGGGTAGTATGGCCCTGGGGCAGTACAGGAGCAGGGTAGTGTGGCCCTGGGGCAGTGCAGGAGCAGGGCAGGGTGGCCCTGGGGCAGTGCAGGAGCAGGGTAGTGTGGCCCTGGGGCAGTGCAGGAGCAGGGCAGGGTGGCCCTGGGGCAGTGCAGGAGCAGGGTAGTGTGGCCCTGGGGCAGTACAGGAGCAGGGCAGGGTGGCCCTGTGGCAGTGCAGGAGCAGGGCAGGGTGGCCCTGGGGCAGTGCAGGAGCAGGGGAGCCGTCACCAGGGCATGTGCAGCTGCGAGCATCCCCGACCAAAGCGCACACATATTAGAGTGCCTGTCTGAGACATAGAAATGAGTATGCACTGCCCCCTGGTGGAGACTAAAGTTGGTGAATAACTTAAGATGGCACACATTCCTGTTCGTATGCCTACTTTATAGTGACACTTTTTAATCTGTACCATTATTTCAACATTGTGAAATAATATAATTTTGGCATAAAAATCTAGGTAGAAAAGTGTGTTCTGCGGCCTTCTGCAGTCCAGTCTGCCCCTGCCCCGTCGTGACGTCAGCGTACCCGTTCTCACAACTGAAAGGAAATGAATGAAAGGTAAGACCGTAAGACACCACACATATTTAAAAGTATTTTTTGTTTATTTAACAGGCTTGTCTGTAGCTCTGCACAGTGGAGTGGCGATGAGGCCTTTCAGACCTTTAAAGTTGAGAAATGTCCCTCTCTGTCCCCCACTTCTCCCTCTCCTCCCTCTCTGCCTCCCTCCCCTTCTTCATGGCCTCTTCCTCCTCCGCCCACAGCTCCCTCTGCATCTCCCAGGCCTGGGCCAGGGCCCTCCTCTCCTGTTCTCTCTCCTCCCTCTCTCTCCTCCTCTGCTTCTCAGTCGCTTCATCCTCCCGTGCCCACAGCTCCCTCTGCATCTCCCAGGCCTGGGCCAGCTCCTTCCTCTTCCTCACAACCTCCCTTCTCTTTGTCTTCAGCAACCTCTCCACCTTCTGCTGCTCCTCCCCCAGCTGCTCATGGCCAGTGAGGTCGGGCGCATCATTAAGGTTATGTCCTTTATTCAGCTCTCTGGATCCTACACCCTTAAAATCAGATGATTTAAAGAGATAATAACAATATTCAATCTCTCTCTGTACACTTTGCTTTCTGTCCTAAAAGAATAATTTTCAGTTTCAGCCTTTGAGTGCAATTACTACACAATTTAAAAAAAATAAAAATGCATTCTGGGGTGGGTAGATAGGTGTGTACAGACATATGACAGCATAACCTGAAATCAGCCGATTCAGGCGGGGCCAAGGTGTACTGCAGATTGCATTTTTCAAAACAGTTTTTAAGCCAAAATGATATTCTTTCATAAATGTTGAAATAATTGCATGGATTCAAATGTTTCACTCTAAAGTAGCATACAAACACGTTTACAGCCAAAAAAAAGTTTGATTTAGGTTGTAATTACCCTTTAAGACAAAATGTTCTTTTTAATGCTACTTTTTATCTTGTTGGCTTAGCAGATATATGCTAATAAATTAAAAGTATTCGCTTTACCATCAACTTGCTCAAAGGCTAAGGGTGTAGTAAAATGTTTTACCCTGGAACAGAAAATATTCTGAAGGAAATTCATTGATGTCCAGTCCTTTCAGGTTTAAGCAAAGATATTACCGGTTACCAGATATATACCAGCTATTCTGTTCACCACCATTATGATGTAACACTGCTACCTTTATGACATCATACTTGATCTGGTGTGAGCTGCCAAGGCTGACCATTTGGTTTGCTGGTTTGAACCATAGACTGTAGAAACATATGGACCAAGTGCCTGTTACGTTACCCACTAACTATCCATGGGCTTGTGAAAAGTGATTGGAAGCCTGGGAAGTCAAGTCTAGCAGCACCACCATGTTGTTCAGTTTGGAGCCAGAAACTGCGCAGTAGGGAGGCCGATGTGGCTCCTCCACTAAGCGTGTGAGAGAGAGAGTGATGTAATTGGTCCTTGATTCATACATAACGTACTGCTTCCGAAGCCCCAAACGCAGACACTCTGATAAATAAAGGTACATGGAGGTACATTTCTGAAAATAAAAAAGTAATGCTAAAACCAATATATCACACTGTGAATAAAAAAAAAAAGGCTCATACTACAAATATTATGCCTTGTCTAAATCCAATGCGGGCGGTATGGATGGTGCAGTGGGTAGCACTGCCGCCTCACAGTAAGGAGGTCCTGGGTTCGAATCCCCGTCGGCCGGGGCCTCTCTGTGTGGAGTTTGCATGTTCTCCCCGTGTCTGCGTGGGTTTCCTCCGGGTACTCCGGTTTCCTCCCACTGTCCAAAGACATGAAGGTTAGGCTGATTGGAGAATCTAAATTGCCTGTAGGTATGAGTGTGTGAGTGAATGGTGTGTGTGCCCTGCAATGGACTGGCGACCAGTCCAGGGTGTATTCCTGCCTTTCACCCAATGTATGCTGGGATAGGCTCCAGCCCCCCTGCGACCCTGTTCAGGATAAGCAGGTTAGGATAATGAATGAATGAATGAATTAATAAATCCAGTGCACATTCAAACTCTGTCAAACTGATCTCCTGCCAGGACTTAAATATAGTTTGGTCGAATCTACTGAAACAACCCATTTTTACATTTTAGCTTGACGATCAACATTTGATGATTTTGTACATTTCAACACAGAACGTATGATTCATCAGAAATTTACTTTGCTTGCACCCCACCCCTTCTGCTGGACTCCTTCTGATTGAATTGAAGTCTGTGATATTGCCTGTTGTATTTATGCCTAGCAGCATGATGCGTTATTGTATAATTTAGCAAAACAAATGGTAAGAGCAGTGGTAGTCTTGAACCCTTGTATGGGAGAGTGTGCAGTGTTAACCAGTGCACTAAATTAGTTGAGAGCTCAAGTTACAAGAAATAGGCCCAATTATACAAACTCTCATCTCTGACTCAAAGCATTGACACAAATGTATGTGTGTGTCAGTTTAACAGGAATAAAAGCCTCTGGTAGGTATGTTGCTTTACCGGACCACCCAAACCCCATGTCCTCGTTATCTGAAACCACATTTCATCTAGCTATGCATCACACGTCCCCTCTTAGCTTTTCATCTGCGTCAGCTAAAGACCACCACACCACCACCTCCACCACCGCCACCAACAGCTTGCTTCTCACACAACAAACGGAAACGTTAACTCTTCCCCAAACAGACTTGTGCAGGCAGGCGTCTCACAGACCCCAGAGAGACCATCTCGGTAAGTAATTCGGTCAGCCATCTTGACATCTTGTTTCGTACTTTATTCAGTCCATGCCTAATGTGCATTATTGAAGATTTGTCTTGTTAAATGCTTATATGTTCCAGCAGACCCCCATGGGTTTGAAGGTGTTATTCAAATTGTTTGTGCTTCTAATAGCTTCTTGTCACAGAGTTTCCATTGACTGCAGTTCACTGATAAACATATCTAAACATACATAGATTTGTTAAAGAACTTGGAACATATCATATTTATCACCTTTTGTATCACACCGCCCAATTTTTAGGTTAGCAAAAGTATGTGACTGACAGGCGTTTCTTGTTGCCCAGATGTGTGCTGTTAGATTGATTGGTTAAACAGTAAATAGTTCTGAATATCTACTCTATGCCTAATGTGCATTATTGAAGATTTGTCTTGTTAAATGCTTATATGTTCCAGTGGCGCAGATAGCACTCTAATACCCTATGTGATGTCATATCAAATGGTAGAAATATTTCATTTGAACAGGAAAAGAAAGAAACAGTACACAACATTGCTATTCAGCCAGGACATTGTGAGAAATAGGGGTACAGTAGTCCAATTCCTGTTAATGTTCCCTCATTTGTACCTTAGAATAGTAATTTAAATATGTACCGGACATAATAGATGTACCGTTGGAGATAATGCTCCAGCATCAAACCCTTGTTTCCCTAGGCACAGTTTGCACATTGTTCACTGTTGGATTGTACAGGAGCAGAAATCTGAACACAAACTGGAATAATCATTTTAATTTAACCCTCCTATTATGTTTGGGGTCAATTTGACCCCACTCGGTGTTCAGCCTCTCTTAGAAACCAGATAACCCTTTTTAATATTGATACTTTATGGTTTTACTAATTGTCTAATTTGGTGGGATTAAATAGTAAAAATCCCACAAACATAATGCTATGCTAAGTCCTGCACCACCCTAGCATACACATGTATTGTGCAGGGTTATTTTGAACCTTTGGTACTTCTTATACTGTGTACACAAAATGTTTCTATTACAATATTTGTGTGTTCATTTCAACTGTTGGGCTAAATGTGACCCCAAGTGTGAAACTGGTCACAAAATCTGAACATAACAGGAGGCTTAAACAATCCAGAATAATAAATAAGTAAATAAATCAGTCAGAGAAACAGTCTGTCAATTAAGTCAGGGCAGATCACAGCCGGCTGTAAACAGCCTTTAGAAAGGCACAGGATGTGGTCGCATTGATGTGCAGTAGAAGAGATAACTCTGCTATGCTGAGGGTCTGGAGGGGGCTTGTAGTAAATATTTGCATGTGAGTCTGGTCCTGTCAATGAATGTGAAGAGCCAGGGGAAGCATGCATATCGCAGTGATGGGTTTGTTCTTTAAAACTTACATTTTCTGGAAAATGGACACATCCTGTTCTCTGGTAGTTGCAGCGGTGTACTCTTAAACCAAACCTCAAACACTTCACCAGTCACGTACACCTACACTCACACAGTCAGTTTCAGTTTACCCTTCCAATGTCGGGAGTGTGTCATCATCTGTAATGTTTCATATTTTTTCAAATGTCAAACGAGGTGTTATTTCTTAAATAAATTAAATGCAATCTGTGCCACATGTTGTCTCTGAGCAACTGCTGGTGCACTTATCACTGGGGTGAAGGTGACTGTGGAAAAACTGTTGATGTATCTACCTGGTTTGACGCAATAATTTCCAAAAGCAGCAGACCCCCATTGGTTTGAAGGTGTTATTCAAATTGTTTGTGCTTCTAATAGCTTCTTGTCACAGAGTTTCCATTGACTGCAGTTCACTGATAAACATATCTAAACATATCTAGATTTGTTAAAGAACTTGGAACATATCATATTTATCACCTTTTGTATCACACCGCCCAATTTTTAGGTTAGCAAAAGTATGTGACTGACAGGCGTTTCTTGTTGCCCAGATGTGTGCTGTTAGATTGATTGGTTAAACAGTAAATAGTTCTGAATGTCTACTCTTGGTTTTAGCCTTGAGTTTTGACTGTGTTTGTGTTAGAAAAGATAAACCAACATAAAGGCCATTTTGAAGGTTAGAAAAGAGTTGTACAACTCTTGGAATCTCCTGAAAAAGAAAGAAACCGCTGACTTACTGAGCAACAGACATCAAACAGGTCGACCAAGGAAAACAACAGCAGATGATGACAGAGATTAAAGGGAAAGCCCCCCTGAAACAAACAGCGGAAAGAGGCCCCAGTAAACGCCGCATTAAGAGCCTGGAAAAAGAAGACTGCAAAAGTTTGGTGGTGTCAATGGGTCACAGGCTTTTATTGTTATTGCAAGTAAGGCATATACTACCAAATAATAAGTGTTATTTACTTTCATTTATTTAAGTACTCTCTGTTCCAATACTAAAAATTAGGTGGTCTGATACCAAAGGTGCTATGTTCTAAGTAGTTTAACACATATAAATACCGGGAAATAAAAGCTGATATTCAGAACTTGTCTCATGTTCATCTTTTTATCTGAACCCCACATGTATTCAGTGTATTGCAAAATTGGCCTTGTTGTTCCAATACTTTTGGAGGGGACTATATACATGTCCACATACTAGTTTAAAAAAAACAAACAAACAAACAAACAAAACAAAACAAAGTCATTGCGGTTGGTTAGCTTTTGCATAAAAATAATTGCCCCCACCGTACCAGATCCTAAATTAGTTTTCAGCAGTTCATTAAGATTTGTGGACCAGTGTCTTGATGCAACCATTGAATTCCAAGATATCGGAAATGATATTGGAATCCATGAGATGAAGAATTGAGGCAAAGGGATGCCCTACCCAGTATTAGTATCAGTGAGTGTACATATCCATATCAACAGTATATATAAATACATTTGGATATCTATCCATTTACAATTGACACATGTACTATACACAGTAAATATCTATCGTTGATCACCCATTTCTCACTTTACTGCTATTACATGTCTTTGGTTCTCTAGATGTCCAGAATGCAGAGAATGTGAGGTCCCCCCACTCTGGTTTTGCCATCCCAGATAAGGAACAGTTGTTGCTAAAACAAACAAATCCTAAAATAGTTTTAGAACTGTGAGGCTAAAACTTTCAAGCACTATATCTGGTGACCACATTAATTGAAAATGTAATGGAATATAGGAATTAATTCAAATAAGCCCACTTACTGATTTGGCAACAAAACAGGTACAGGTCTTGAAAGAAACATATTGATATTACTGATATTAACAAAAACTGTTGTTCTTACTTCACTTCCAGAAGAAAAAGCTGCAATAGTCACAATTTTCTACACAAACTGCCACCTCTCCATGCAGTCATGTTCTCCTTCATCTCTGCATTCTGGGTGGGACTCCTGCTGTGCCTCCCCCTTCCAACCAGCCAAAACTGCAACACTGGCTTAGCCAGTGAGTGCAAAGAGGCAGAGCTAGTCCCTGGGTCCAATCTTGCCGGGGAAGGATTTGACATCACCCAAATGAAGCGTAAAGGTGCATATGTCCTGAACATGAATGATTGGAAACGCAAAGACAAAACATGCACAATTTGCAAGAATCCGTATCTAGATGGGAAAATGCAAAAGTTGCCACTCTCTGTTGTGGATTGGAGGGCAAACCGCCAATGCAGTCTGAAAGTGGCCAGCACGCTGTACCAGTCCAGCGAGTCCCTCGTAAGCTCCAGCTTGAACAGTGTGGAGAACAACTGGAAGGTAAATTTAGAGGCCTCAGTCAAGACAGCTAAAGGATCGTTAATGATGGCAGGAACCCATTCCAAAATGGCAGAGTTCTCCATGGAGAAAACCAAAAAGGACAAGTTCAGTTTTACCAGCCACCAAATGTCATGTCGCTATTACAGGTAAGGTCATATATCCCAACCATCTCCATATCCCAACCCTGTCCATATCCCAACCATCTCCATATCCCAACCATCTCCACATCTCAACCATCTCCATATCCCAACCATCTCCGTATCCCAACCTGGGTGAGAGGCAAAGCTGATTATAGGTCACCACTCATATGCTGAGATCCTTCTCAGGCTAAGAACTCCCATTTTAACATTATGTTGAGGATTCAAAGGCCTTCAACCCCCTGCCTTGAAAGCAAATTATATTCTAACAATACAGTGGGGTGCAAAAATATGGGTTTAAATGTCTGTTACAATGAGTCTGTATGTGATCGAAAGCAAACCTGAACTCTAAATGGTACAGAGTTAAACATGAGACCTTTCTGCAAATTTTTAAGCAGGATTGCTTACATTCTTACTGTTTATACATGTAAAAAAATATATATAATTGTGCAAAAGTTTGGGAACCCTTTTGGATTATTCTTTGTTACTTTTTTAAAAAGTTGATTACCGAGGCCCAGACCCAGGTTAGGGCTTCAGTGACTCAGGTGTGTATAATTCCAGGGCCAAACTTTTTATCCCATGCCTTCTAAAGTATCCAACTGCAGTGGCTGCCCTTTCTGGTGTTATCAACCATGGGTTCCTCAAAACTTTCCAAGGATTTCAGAATGAAGTTCATTTCCACCAAGAAGGAGAAGGCTAGAAAAACTCTCACTGTCAGAAACATTAGAAAATAGAAGATAAATGGAACAGTTTCTCACCAGATGTCAACTCAAGGTCTGGAAGGCCAGGAAAGATTTCAGACAGAATGGCCGAGACATGGTGAGAAATGCTCAGAAGAACCCACACATCACTGCAAAAAAGAGTAACAAACACAGGTCTAGCTGTTCACAGGGCAACAAAATAACAAAGACCTACATAGCAGAGTTTCCAGAAAGAAAGACAAAATTAAGTATGCAAAAGAAAACATTGAGAAGCCTGAAGCCTTTTGGAACAAATGCGCTTTTGACTGACGAAACCAAAATTGAACTTTTTGGCCCACCACCAAAGAAGGTATGTTTGGAGAAACAAGGGTGAAGAAGCTGGGTTCCTTCCACTGGCACAGGAAATATTGTACATTAAATGTTCAGTGTAGACATTGAAGCTGGAGAGAGTTTGGGTATTCCAGCAAGACAATGATCCGAAGTATACCTCGAAATCAACCATGAAGTACCTCCAAGAAAGGTTTTGGGATGGCCACCACAGTCCCCAGACTAGAATATTATTGAAAATCTGTGGAGAGATCTCAAACATGCCGTACATACAAAAAGGCCAAAGAATATTTAAACACTAAAGGTGTTCTCCCAGGAATAATTCAAAAATTGAGAATGGAAAGACTGCTGCAGAAAGCCTTGACAAGCTGTTATAGCTGTTATAAGCTGTTATAGCTGTTATAGTTGTTATAGTTGCCCAAGGAGGAGTTAAAAAGTCTTTACTGACAGGGTTGTCAAACGATTGCACAAGGGCTATTTTCCATTTTTGATTATTTTGAAACTGTAAAAAATTGAAAATAAAAATTAATCTTGCTTTAAAATGTGAAGAAATGTGTAATGTTTAATGCTATACCATTTAGAGGTCAGATTTGCTGCTTTTCACGTATTAACTTATTATATAAATTGTAAAGCCTTTTCTGACCAGGGGTGCCCACAATTTTGCACAATACTGTTCCTCTTTCAATCCTTCAGTTAAAGCAGAATTATTATTGTGTTCACAGATTGTTTTTTTACCATTGTCCATTCATATTTCCCTCTGTGATCTATGGCCCTCTTTTGCATTTAAAGCAGGGGCAATGAGTCAGCCATTTTATAAGGACTGTATTTGCAAAGTGTATTACAGTCCCCTCCAACAGTATAGGAACAGCGAGGCCAATTCCTTTGTAAAAAAAAAACAAAACAAAAAAAAATATATATATATTTTTTGCAGCTTTTATTTCCTGGTATCTACACTTAGATGGGTTAAACTACTTAGAACATAGCACCTTTGGTATCAGACCACCCGATTTTTAGGTGAGCAAATGTATTGGCACAGAGAGTATTTCATTAAATGAAAGTAAATAACATTTAATATTTGGTAGCATATGCCTTGCTTACAATAATTGCATCAAGCCTGCAACCGATTGACATCAGCAAACGGTTGTATTCTGCCTTTTGTGATGCTTGTACTGCGGCCTCTTTTAGTCATTGTTTCGGGAGGGTTTTCCCTTCAATCTCGTCTTCAGGAGGTGAAATGCCTGCTCAATCGGGTTAAGATCTGGTGATTGAGTTAGCCGCACATATCTTTGTAAGTAGGCAGACATATCCAAAAGGTGATACGTTTTTTATTTTTATAAATCTAGATTAAAAATACCAGGAAATAAAAGATTAAATTTGGATCTGTCATCTCATGTTTATCTGTTGACCTCAAACTCACTTGTTTTCAGTGTATAGCAAAAACAAAGAAATTGACTGTTCCAATACATTTGGAGGGGACTACTGTATTTAGTCCCTTTTCTCCCCTATGTTTTTGCAGCTATAGGGTGTCCAGTAGGCCCCGCAAACACCCTGAATTTCTGCGATCTGTGAAGCTCCTCCCAAAGGCATACACGCAGGAAAGCAAACAGCGCTACTACAAATTAATTGACATCTTTGGAACTCACTTCATCACCAAGGTAGGATAGGAGTCAATGAAGGGGTAAAACCTCACTGCATCATTAAGGTAGGATAATAGTAAATTAAAATATTATTCTAACTTATAAAACCTATCAGGCTCTTAAACCTTACTATGGTACTATGAGCCCTACCAGGTTGATACTCTCATGTCAAATAAGTCAGTCCAGTTTTTGTTCAGATGTCCAATTCAATTTGTGTTCTTCTAATAAAACATGGTGGGGCTCTAATTGGAGGCCATGATTCAAGCCAGTGCAAGCACTGGCCAACACCATAACGCTGGCCAACACCATAACACTGGCCAACACCATATCACTGGCCAACACCATAACACTGGCCAACACCATATCACTGGCCAATACCATAACACTCAACACCATATCACTGGCCAATACCATAACACTGGCCAACACCATAACACTGGTCAACACCATAACACTGGCCAACACCATAACACTCAACACCATAACACTGGTCAACACCATAACACTGGCCAACACCATAACACTCAACACCATATCACTGGCCAATACCATAACACTGGTCAACACCATAACACTGGCCAACACCATAACACTCAACACCATAACACTGGCCAACACCATAACACACAACACCATAACACTGGTCAACACCATAACACTGGCCAACACCATACCACTGGCCAACACCATACCACTGGTCAACACCATAACACTGGCCAACACCATAACACTCAACACCATAACACTGGCCAATACCATAACACTGGCCAACACCATAACACTGGCCAACACCATAACACTCAACACCATAACACTGGCCAACACCATATCACTGGCCAACACCATAACACTCAACACCATATCACTGGCCAATACCATCACACTCAACACCATATCACTGGCCAATACCATATCACTGGCCAACACCATAACACTGGTCAACACCATAACACTCAACACATTAACACTGGCCAACACCATAACACTCAACACCATAACACTGGCCAACACCATAACACTCAACACCATAACACTGGCCAACACCATATCACTGGCCAACACCATAACACTCAACACCATAACACTGGTCAACACCATAACACTGGTCAACACCATAACACTGGTCAACACCATAACACTGGCCAACGCCATATCACTGGCCAACACCATAACACTGGTCAACACCATAACACTGGTCAACACCATAACACTGGCCAACACCATAACACTCAACACCATAACACTGGCCAACACCATAACACTCAACACCATAACACTGGCCAACACCATATCACTGGCCAACACCATAACACTCAACACCATAACACTGGTCAACACCATAACACTGGTCAACACCATAACACTGGCCAACGCCATATCACTGGCCAACACCATAACACTGGTCAACACCATAACACTGGCCAACACCATAACACTGGCCAATACCATAACACTGGCCAATACCATAAGACACAACACCATAACACTGGCCAATACCATAACACTCAACACCATATCACTGGCCAACGCCATATCACTGGCTAACACCATAACACTGGCCAACACCATAACACTGGTCAACACCATAACACTGGCCAACACCATATCACTGGCCAACACCATAACACTCAACACCATATCACTGGCCAATACCATCACACTCAACACCATATCACTGGCCAATACCATATCACTGGCCAATACCATAACACTGGTCAACACCATAACACTGGCCAACACCATAACACTGGCCAACACCATAACACTCAACACCTTAACACTGGCCAACACCATAACACTGGTCAACACCATAACACTCAACACCATAACACTAGCCAACACCATAACACTCAACACCATAACACTGGCCAACACCATATCACTGGCCAACACCATAACACTGGCCAACACCATATCACTGGCCAATACCATAACACTCAACACCATATCACTGGCCAATACCATAACACTGGCCAACACCATAACACACAACACCATAACACTGGCCAACACCATACCACTGGCCAACACCATAACACTCAACACCATATCACTGGCCAATACCATCACACTCAACACCATATCACTGGCCAATACCATATCACTGGTCAACACCATAACACTGGCCAACACCATAACACTCAACACATTAACACTGGCCAACACCATAACACTGGCCAACACCATAACACTCAACACCATAACACTGGCCAACACCATAACGCTCAACACCATAACACTGGCCAACACCATATCACTGGCCAACACCATAACACTGGCCAACACCATATCACTGGCCAATACCATAACACTGGTCAACACCATACCACTGGCCAACACCATAACACTCAACACCATAACACTGGTCAACACCATAACACTCAACACCATATCACTGGCCAATACCATAACACTGGTCAACACCATAACACTGGCCAACACCATAACACTCAACACCATAACACTGGTCAACACCATAACACACAACACCATAACACTGGTCAACACCATAACACTGGCCAACACCATACCACTGGCCAACACCATAACACTCAACACCATAACACTGGCCAATACCATAACACTGGCCAACACCATAACACTCAACACCATAACACTGGCCAACACCATAACACTCAACACCATATCACTGGTCAACACCATAACACTGGCCAACACCATAACACTCAACACCATAACACTGGTCAAAAGCCACAGATTGGCAATTGTGCTGATGAGAGACTCTGCGGCCTGCAGGTGGAGCTGGGAGGCAGCGTTCACTCAGTCACCAGCATCAAGCAGTGCCAGGCTGCACTGCAGGGCCTGAATGCGGAGGAGGTGAAGATGTGCCTGGATGTGGAGGCTGCAGCCAGCGTGGGGGATAACACACTGACCACCGAGGTCAAGCACTGCCAAACTGCCACGGACAAGCTGGAGAACAAGGCCAGCTTCTCCAGCAGCTTCAACGACAGGTCAGTCATCAGCAGCCTGCTGGGACTACAGCATATCACTAGGGTCTGTCACTGGGGTCTGTCACTACGGTCTGTCACTATGGTCTGTCACTGGGGTCTGTCACTACGGTCTGTCACTACGGTCTGTCACTACGGTCTGTCACTATGGTCTGTCACTGGGGTCGGTCACTGGTGTATGTCACTGGGGTCTGTCACTACGGTCTGTCACTGGGGTCTGTCCCTGGGGTCTGTCACTATGGTCTGTCACTGGGGTCTGTCACTACGGTCTGTCACTACGGTCTGTCACTACGGTCTGTCACTATGGTCTGTCACTGGGGTCGGTCACTGGTGTATGTCACTGGGGTAATAATCCAGTATGCCTCAAATTTTGACTAGTCTGCGTCAAGTTTAGACCAGGCTGCCTTAAGTTTAAACCAGTCTGCCTTAAATTTTAATTGGCCTGCTTCAAGTTCCAACCAGTCTGCCTCAACTTTAAACCAATCTCACTGAAGTTTAACTCCTGAAGTCACACCTGCCTGTATTTAGGCCGGAGTGGGTTTTTGGCATTCATTCCTTTTTCACAGTGCATTTTTCATTTACTATGGTAACAGGATATACTGTTTAAAAGTGTTAAAACTCACAGTTATACCTATCTTTAGATACCTTAGCTTTAGCAACAACAGTTCCTTATTTTGTAACATACAGATAGCAAAACAAGCGTGGGGAGACCTCACTTCCTCTGCATTTTGGAAATCCACAGTGCACAGATTAGGCCCAAGGGAGACCTGGCCTTTTTCAAAAAGTGCCATTTTTTGGCTGGTTAATTGTATTTTATTTTTTATTTATTTGTTATTGAAATTCTACCAAATATAAAGACGGAAATGTATAGTAGTATCCAAGAAAAAAAAAATGCTTCTCACCTCCCTGATCCTGGATCAGTTTTTCAGCCACATGCAAAGATGTAATAAATATATAAGTGTTTGTGTGTATGTGTTTTTGAATGTAATACTGTTGTTTCTTTTCCTCTGTGTGATGCTCAAAAAGATGTTACTGTAGTTCAGTGTACTGTATGTCGAATCTAAAAAAAACATGCAGTCTAACAAAATGATACAGAAGATGACAAACAGAAGGCAGTTTTGAAACCCCAAATGAAGGGGGCTTATGTATCAATTATGTCAGAGTAGGACTGCTGATTTAAAATCGTATCATTACTTATAATGAAAGGTAAAACAGGTCAGTACAACTCTATGCTTAAATTGCATCCTTCCAAACCTTCTTTCTCAAAGAAACCACTGATGTAATGTGACTGAATTGGTCTAAATAATTGAACACTGACTGCAGTGCTTACACTGACTGATATCAAATCTGTGGCCTCTTCATGGAATAATAGTAGAATTTAAACAGGTCCCATGTTATGAACATAGTGTGTGAGTATGGAAGGTGGCAGTGTGGCAACATCGGGGTGGGAATAATCGGTGGGGTGAGAACCATTTTATTTTACTTGAGCCCCTGCCCCCAAAATGCCTCTGCACAGTCTTGATAATGTCAATGTCCTTTTTCATGGCAAGGGTCCAGTGAACCAAATACATCCATCCATCCATCCATCCATTATCACCCACTTATCACTACAGCGTATATCCACAGAAGTAGAGTCAAATCTTAATGCAGATCAGGCTGGTTTCCGCAAAGGATGCAGTACAAGGGAACAAGTACTGGCCCTAACCACCTACATGAAAAATAAATGGGCTTCCTCAAGGCTCAGTTCTCTCTCCGACCCTGTTCAATGTATACACAAACGACCTGCCCATCACCAGATCCCGCAAGTTCATCTATGCTGATGACATCTGTCTGGCAACCCAATCGTCTGACCTGGCCTCTTTGGAGCAGGTGCTAAATGAGGACCTTGCAAAACTGGACCAGTACTGCAAGGCCTGGCGCCTGCAACCAAGTCCAGCAAAAACAGTTTCCAGTGTCTTCCATCTTCGAAAATGCAGATGCCACCAAACAGCTGGACATCAGATTGGGTGGACACCAGTTCAGATACTCCTCCAACCCAACATACCTGGGAGTGACCCTGGACAGGACACTGTCATTCAAAGAACACCTTAAAGGAACAGCAGCAAAGGTGAAATCTAGAAACAACCTCCTCTGCAAACTTTCAGGTGCAAAATGAGGTGCAGCAGCTCCCACACTGCGCACCTCCGCTCTGACCCTGTCATATTCTGCAGCAGAATACTGCGCCCCTGTCTGGTCCAGGTCACCCCGCACACACCAAGTAGACACCCAACTAAACAACACTATGCAAATCATTACTGGGACTATCCGGTCAACACTAGTCACCTGGCTCCCTGTCTTATCTAACATACTTTCCCCCCAATATCAGACGAACTGAACTCACCTATAGGATGCTCCAAAAAGTCAAAGATTCCCCCCACTTACCAATCCATGCCGACATCTACAACCCACCACCCGCACGTCTCCGATCTAGACGTCCAATTTGGAGGGACCCACCACCCACTGACTTTGATGCCATGCCTGTTTGGGCGACAGAATGGGAATGCAGAGGCATCCCAAACAAACATCTAGTGTCAGACCCGACCCAACCAGTCCCTGGCACCAACCTCCCTAGGAGACAGTGGGCCACCTTAAACAGATTCAGGACTGGTCAGGGTCCCTGCTTGGCCAGCCTTCACAGATGGGGAAGCAGCCCGAGCCCACTGTGTGCCTGCGGAGAGGAGCAAACTATGGAGCATATTATTGAAGCCTGCCCTCTCCAAAGACTGAAAGGAGGTCTAATCTCCCTCCACAATTTAGATCAAGAGGCTACTGCTTGGCTTGAGAAATTTGCATTCGCTAAATAAAAAAATGAACCCACTTATCCGGAGTCGGGTCGTGGTGGCAGTAGGCTAAGCAGGGTATTCCAGGTGTTCCTCTCCCCAGCAACGCATTCCAATACATTATTGGCATTTGACAGATGCTCTTATCCAGAGCGACGTACAGTTGATTAGACTAAGCAGGAGACAATCCTCCCCTGAAGCAATGCAGGGTTGAGGGCCTTGCTCAAGGGCCCAACGGCTATATGGATCTTATTGTGGCTAAACTGGGATTAGAACCACCAACCTTGTGTGTCCCAGTCATGCACCTTAACTACGCTACAGGCCGCCCCCCGCATTCCAGCTCCTCCTGGGGGATCCTGAGGCATTCCCAGGCCAGGAGAGATATAAAATCTCTCCAGTAGGTTCTGGGTCTACCTCGGGGTCTCCGCCCAGTTGGACGTGCCCGGAAAACCTGCTAATATTGTGCAACAGAACCGGTAATGCTGTTGCACAATATTAGCATCCCCCCAATCTGTGAACAAGAAAATATAGAATTACTTCTGCTCAGCCTAGAACCGGCTAGGGGTATGGTATTGAAGCATACATGATATTATTATTGTGATTATTGTACAATCTTCTTGAGCTGTTGCTGCCAGAGGCAAGAGCAAGGAGTTTGAGTTGTGGGTGGGGGGGGGGGTGTGATAGGCAGGAGAGTGTTAGAAAAATACAGTATTTTACAGGTCATATGGCCCATAATATAATTAAATGTCCTTTTTGGAAACCTGCCTAGATATCCAGTAGCCTAGACGAAAAAGTGCAGAATGCTAATTTTTGGTGGTTTTGTCATCATATTTGAAACAGTATTTGTGCAGTGTTGTGGCTGTAGCTGTATTGTGTGTCTACGTGCACCAGGCACAACCACAATTATCTGTATCCACTCAAAACAGAAAATCTTTTCACTTAGAAATAAAGCTTGCACTTGTATATATGTACTCATACCAGTGGAGGCTCCTCCATAGAGGTGGAGGAGGCCTGGCCTCCCCAATAATTTGAGAGAAGAGAGAGATTAAAAAAAAACAATAAATATATTTATTTTATTTATTTATTTTAACAAAAAACATATTTTTTATTTTTTATATTCATATTATTTTAGTTTTGTTCATAAATCTAAATTTTCCCATGGCTAAAACCCAATATTGCAATTGTAAAGCATCAGGCCAGATTTCCCTATCAGTTTGTATTAAGGGAGGCCAGGCCTCCCCTAGGAAATTAGCTTTTCATAGAAGTCAATGTAATGCATTTTTTTTCATGCCAATATGTGATTGGCCAGATCACTGAAAATGGGTGGGCAACGGAGGCCTGGCCTCACCATGCATTGTGTCCAGGGCTGAAAGATTGACATTTTGTTCGTCCAATCACATGCTACTGGTTCATTTGGAATCAACTATCCTTTCCTTTCCTATTCAACACAGAAGCCATTTTGAGAATTCGCTAGTCACTTCAGTCAAACAAACACTCGCCATAGTGGCTACGAGTGTCCTATCAACTTGTGCTTTTCAGGAAATTTAGAGAACACCCCTGGCTATCATCCCTATAGCTCATTTGGCCAAACACTTTTGCTTAAAACTACCTCGGAAGTCGGCGAGATTCTAGCGCAATTTGAGATCTTGGGCTGGAGATATGCAGATTCCAGATACTAGCGAGTGAGAATGACATTCAATAGGTCATGTTAGACACCATTTGGGATTTATTGAACAGTTTTATTTTTAATGTAGTCCATTTCGTTTTATTACAAGTCAATTTAATAATCTTCCATATCAAATTACTGAATTGTTGCTCTGTGAGGAAATTCACTCTAAATACGAATAGAGTGCTGCCCTCTAGTGGATAACGTTAACGTTAGATAAAGCCAACTGGAACCATATTTTTACATATTTTATATTAAATATATTGAATAAAACTACATATGATAAAGAAAGTGTTATCTTATCTTTTTTATATGCTAAACTTGATTAAATTGGTGATTACATGTTGAAGCTGTAGAAGAATGAAAAATGTAAGCTAAACAAAATTGTTTTTAACTACATAATTAAAATTCCTGCCTTTTACACATGTTCACTTGGCATTTATATTACATCCAAATGTCATTTCTCAGCTTAATTATCAGGCAGGCTCATAGACTTACAGCAATGTCATTTCTTCAGGAAGGCACAAGGCTAAGCTCTGCACAATGAATTTCATCAGCCAGAACTTTCTGACTGTAGCTTACACTCCAAATAGTATGCCTTTGGCCAGCACAAAGACAGATAAGAGAACAGGGAACATTCCATCGCGAGTGAAGTGAGCAAGCGGAAAAAAATGGCCTCCTCAATTCTGGAAGTCACCAGCCTCCACTGACTCATACGTAGGCCTAGATGGAATCTGCTGACTTTTTTGGGGTTTTCGGTATGAAATTGTGGTATGAATTTTTGCTCCAGAACTGTATTTCAGTCATTCACTACATTAATTAGCGTGTTCTGAGCAAATTTGGCCACGCAAGATGTGTTCATTCAAGCTGAAGACCCGTGTTACAGGAAGTAAAATTGATGTAATCAAAATTAATGTTTATTTTCCGTTACCAAGAATATCAAAAGTGTGAAAATTTCAAATATTGAGACAGACATAAAACTATAATTTAACCTGAAAACTGACACACAAAAAAATGCAGTTCATAGGTCAACTATTAACATATTAAGAATAAATGTGCACATTGTTCAAGAGATAGTTACAAATGGCTGGCAGTTTAACACAAGAAAGGCCATCGGGCGTTTTTGACTTCAAAATTGAAATCAAAATTCATTGTTTCCTCAATTTAGTCAATTCTTCATGACCATACAAACATGTCTTTAAGTATATATTCAAAAACATTATAACATTGTAATACTTGTATGTTTTCACACCAACGTTTATTCCCATCAACTTCCTGGAAAACAAGATTTTACAAGATTTGGCGTCATTGTGTAACAGCAGGTGTGCATTTAGGTTAAATGAATGTAAATTTTCAGTGCCGAGACGGGTGCGTGGGGGTTGGACCCAAAATACACGACTCAGACAGAGACGTGATAAAGTCCCGTCAGGGCTTTATCCAATGTCCAATGAGCATAGTCTAAATCAGGATGTAGGACTAAGGTAAAATAGGGGGAGGGATTCTGCTGTCCTGACAGTGGTAGGCAAGTCATTCCACCACTGAGGAACCAGAACGGAAAACAGGTGTGAATGTGTAGCTCGACCGCCAGGTGCTCGTAGTGAGGGAACTATAAGGCGACCAGAGCTGGCAGACCAGAGTGGTCTAGCTGGGGAGTAGGGAGTGATTAAGGATTGGATGTAAAGTTGGGCAGTCCCCTTAGCAGCCTGAAATACCAACACTAGGGCCTTAAATCGGATGTGTGCGGCAATAGGAAGCAAGTGGAGGCCAATAAGGAGTGGGGTGACATGAGCCGACCTGGGCTGACTGGTGATCAGGCGGGCTGCAGCATTCTGGACCAACTGGAGGGGCTTAATGGCACAAGCTGGGAGACCAGCTAGGCGGGAGTTGCAGTAATCCAGGCGGGAACTGACGAGCACCTGGAGTATGAGCTGGGTGGCATTCTCCTTCAGGAGATGACGGATGCGCCGTATATTGCAGAGGAAGAACCTGCCAGTTCTGGCAGTGGAGGATACTTGTGGAGCCAGGGTGAGGCGGTTATCAAGAGTCACCCCAAGATTCTTTGCCATATAGGAGGAGGAAACTACAAAGTCCTCAACAGTCAGTGAGAGGTCGTTTGTCAGAGAGGACTTAGCAGGGATGTAGAGAAGCTCAGTCTTGGCCAGGTTAAGCTTCAGGTGGTGGGAAGTCATCCACGCAGAGATATCAGCCAAGCAGGCACAGATCTGTGTGGTGACCTGGGTATTGGGGGGGAAGGAAATAAAGAGTTGGGTGTCATCGGTGTAAGAATGGTAAGAAAAGCCATGGGAAGAGATAACAGAACCTAGAGACATGGTGTATAGAGAGAAGAGGAGAGGACCAAGAACTGAGCCCTGTGGGACTCCAGATTGTAGGGGGTGAGGGTGAGAGACTGAGCCCCTCCAAGTCACCTGGCACGAACGACCAGAGAGGTAGGAAAACCATGCCAGTGCAGATCCTGTGATGCCAATCCCAGTCAGCGATGAGAGCAGAATCTCATGGTTGACTGTATCAAAGACGGCTGACAGGTCGAGGAAGATGAGGACAGAGGAGAGGGATTTGGCTTTAGCAGAGTTCCTCAGTGACCGCGAGCAGGGCAGTCTCAGTGGAGTGGTTGGGATCGTGGAGATTGTTCTGGAGAAGATAAGAAGATAAGTGGACAGTTGGGAGCAGACCGCCCGTTCCAGAGTTTTAGTGAGAAATTTTCATGCACACTAGTCTCTGTAGTTTGCAAAGAATGGTGCAAAAAGCTAAAAAAAAAATCCAGTGAGCAGTAACACCTTGTTAATGAGAGATGTCAGAGGAGAATGGCCAGACTGGTCAAAGCTGACAGGAAGGTGACAGCAACGCAAATAACCACACATTACAACAGTGGTATACAGAAGAGCATCTCTGAACACGTGATCCACTATCTAAATGGATAGGCTACAGCAGTATAAGTCTAAAAAAGAAGTCTAATAAATAAAGCAATGTAATGTAATAATACAACCGGGGCCAACATGGCTCAGGCAGTAAGAGCAGTCATCTGGCAGTCGGAGGGTTGACGGTTCGATCTCCCGCCCGGGAAGTGTCCCTGAGCAAGACACCTAACCCCCAAATGCTCCTGACGAGCTGGTCGGTGCCTTGCATGGCAGCCAATCGCCATCGGTGTGTGAGTGTGTGTATGAATGGGTGAATGGAGAAGCATCAATTGTACAGCACTTTGGATAAAGGCGCTATATAAATTCCTGGCATTTACCATTTAGTAATATAGGCCAACTGTTAATTTTACTATAGTTCAATGCGACATTTATTGTAATTCACATGGTGCAGCAGTACATATACAAGGCAGCCTTTAGCGTAGTGGTTAAGGTAAATGACTGGGACCTGCAAGGTCGAAGGTTCTAATCCCGGTGTAGCCGCAATATGTTCCGCACAGCTGTTGGACCCTTCAGCAAGGCCCTCAACCCTGCATTGCTCCAGGAGAGGATTGTCTCCTGCTTAGTCTAATCAACTGTACGTCGCTCTGGATGATAGTATCAGCCAAATGCTAATAATGTAATGTACATGAAAGCAAGCACAGCTTAATATTCAAAGCAGTTTATTGTGCTTTAAATGTATGAAATACATGTATTGTTTATTTTTCACTTTTTGGCAATGTGCATTTGTAGCTATATCATGCCAGTAAAGCTAAATTGATAGTGAGAGAGAAATAGACTGGAGAGGCAGAGGCCAGATGTCTTAGACTGCACTGGAAAACAAAGAAAAAGTCAGGGACAAAAGCTTAAAAGCTAGCACACGCACCCACCCAAAAAATATCTTCATACACAGTGTGACACCCCTGGATTGTGAAATTGTCACTGGCAATTTATTAGGTTATGTTATAGAGTGAGAGAGACAGCGAGTTCAAACACGAGACTAGCATATTAGATAACCATAATCTTTACCCTTCCACCTCACGAAACATTATTGAGCAAAATAAGAACATAAATTCTTATAAAACCAAAATGCAGGAAAGGCATTTCGGCTGCACATAACTTTTCCAGCCAGGTTGCTTTACTTTGACGTCCAGTGTCACAGACTCGCTCAGTCTCTGTGACAAACTGCCCTCCGGGCTGATTTGTGAGCACAACCCATGTACGTGTGCAAGCAGATTTGGCTGAAACTGCTCTGGATCGAGCGCCAAAAGGCACTACTGGTACAGTAGATTTGCAAATGTTATCAACTGTTTTACGTACTTTTGGTGGAGCCCCGATAAATAGCTTGCTACCTACATAGCCTAAGTGACAGAAATAGCGATTAGAGAGATAATCGTTGTGACAGGCAAATCTGTCTAGTGTCAATTAAAAATTCTGAACGAATTCAAAATGTTAGCAAGCTAGTAGTAACGTGGTACTTGCCTAAACCAACCACTCGCCTTCCTAAATGCTGTGGAAGTGACTTGAGATGCACAAGTAGCGTCTGCCGCTTGAGGTAGTCTGCGTAGTGCTGACAAACTACAACACAACAATGGATTCCGTGCGAGCCAACTCATATGTATGTTTCCACTACCACTTTCCGAGTAATTCTCTCTTGGAAAACAAACCCTAAAGGATTACTTTTAAGAAGGATTATGCGTGTAGTCAAAAGGGTTCAAGAATAGTAATAATTTTATTTTGGATTATTTGGGTTATTTTCAAGCAAGCAGTCCGTCTCATGTTTAAACCTGCATCTGCTTCCTTTTTTCTTTCCAGGATGACTGAGATTAAAGGGGGGCACACCACAGACGCCGAGTTACTGTTTTCAGCCAACAAAGATCCAGGGGCCTACAAGGAGTGGTTGTCCTCCCTGCCACTGAGCCCAGACCTGCTGTCCTACTCCCTTGATGCACTCCATGAACTCCTCCCCACCTCTGACCCTGCCAGACGGCACTTGCGCAAGGCCATCAGCCACTATATCCTGGAGAAGTCCCTCTGGAAGAACTGCTCTGCCCCCTGCCAGGTTGGCATTAAGACACATCCCCAAGACTCATGTATCTGCAATTGCCATAACAACCCTCATGTGACCCCGGACTGCTGTCCGACAAAGAAAGGGATGGCCCGGGTGAATGTGACTGTGCAGAAGGCTGTGGGCCTGTGGGGAGACTACAACACAGGAACAGATGGGTATGTGAAGCTGTTTCTCTCCAAAAGGGAGGTTGGTCGCACAAGGGTGATCTGGAACAACAACAGCCCCAGCTGGGACTACCCCATTGACCTGGGCGTTGTTCAACTGCTACCAGACCACCAGATAAAATTCGAAGTGTGGGACGAGGACAGTAAGTGGGACGATGACCATCTGGGTGGATGCTCGGTTCAGCTGATAGCGGGGGTCAAGACAGACATTTGCAAGCTCAGTCATGGGGAGCTGTATTATAAGACTGAAGTGGTATGTGCTCCAAGTTTGGGGGGTCCTGCTTGCAATAACTATGTAGGGTCTCCAATGAACTCCCACCTTGAGAAGGCCTATGTGTCACGCCACGCAAGGCCAGTGCCTAGGGAGATGCTCACAGAAATGGGAGTGTTCCTGGACAAAGATCCTCTCTTTGCCAATCACAGCATCTCCAGGCTGACCAAAAATTAAGAAGCATCTCAGGCATAACTATATAACTACAATGCAGACAAGCTTACTGGCCAAACATATACTCAATTTAGCATGAAATTAATCACTCTTGATAACTGTTTGTTCTAAAAAAAACTTTTTGGATACTCAGTAAAGGTGTACACGTATATTACTCATTTTCTTCAACTGCATGATAGCCACAAAACTGTTTAGAATGCTTATTATTCATATTTCTTTATAAGACTTTATTTTAAAATGTGTATTTTTATTTCAAAACTGGTATTACCTGTTTTTTCATTGCAATCATTCCTGCCTGTTCTACAGCAATTATGAAACTTTTTTTATCGCAAAAATAAAATCTGCTACAAAGCAAACATTGTACATCTCATTTCTACCACAACTGAAGTGGGAATTGCCCCAGCTGTTAGCTTGTCTGATTTTACAGTACTGCGATGCAGTATCAAAGCAGTTTACTGGGTTTACCCGCTTTATCCAGCATGTACAACATCATTTTAACATGAAAACCCAAAAACATTCAAAATTAACATTTCTCACTTGCATCTGCCCACGGAGACCATAAAAGAAAATGGCATGCATTTCTATAACAAGAACAAAAAACAACCATCTATAACATTTTCATAAGCATTATATTACCACTTAGTTATAAGAAGTTATATGTAAAGTTTGTGATTTTCACCATATGAGCAAATGTACATTCAGTGACCACTTTAACTGGTAGACCTGTACACCAGCTTTGAATGCAAATATTTAATCATGACAAAACATGACTGCAACTCAATGCATAAAAGAATGGAGAAGAAATGTGATCTAAGTGACTTTTACTTTGTAGGAATCAATTGTGAATTTCAAACCAAACGGCGACTGTGAGTTAAAATACATAACGTCTGACAATGGATTATATCTATAAAACCATTTTTTAGACACACAATGTAAAATACTTACATATGTTTATGTGGAAACAACAATAAACAGCTTACATAATCAAGCAAGAGTAGCATAAAAAAAAACATTCCAGCGAAAACAGGTCTAGTAATACACTAATGTGAGAACTGAAAAAATAACAGCTACCAGTCTAGCTAGCAATTAGAGGGATTACAGGGATTACAGGGTGGGGAGTGCAGTTTTAAATGGTGCATCTTCAGTCTGCGCTAGAAGGTAGACAGACTCATCCAGGCCCAAGCCATGGCTCCACTTATTCCCAAAATGTATCAGGCTCATCTATGTATTATTTGTATATTTCTTTTTCACCTTTTTGTTCTTGGTGCTGATGAGAGGTTTACATCCGGAAATATTATAGCCTCAGTAATATGCCTCAGTCATTTTCCTGCGAACAGTGAACCCTCCTAGTGTCCTTCCAAAGAACAATGTGGCCATTTCTTGGGTTTCAACTCAGGTCCCTCAGTTTTTTGATTAGGTACCATGTTTAAATAAATAGATAGTATTTCACTTAGTCACTGCTGGTGGTAATGCATATGAACTCTTACACACATTGTTAACATACACTCACCAAGCGCTTAATTATTTTTATTTTATTACGCCTAATGTTATGTATGGCAGTGAGGACCCAGAAGCAGACCAAGGGATAATCCAAAAAACTTTACTTTAATAAGTCCAAATTCAAAGCCAAGAGATCCACAGACAATGCCCAAAACAGAAATCAAAAGAATGGTTGGATAAACAAGCAAAAGGTCAAAATCCAGGGAATCAGAAAGTTGAAGGTACAAAAGGGCAAAAAATCGTAGTAGAAAAAACAAAGCAAATAATCAAAACCAAAGAAACAGATGGGCAACCAAAACAAGAGGGCAAGGCAAACTCGAAAAACAAATCAAAGCGGTGTCATGATGAATCTCAATAATCAGGCGTACAAGGAACTCGGCACAGAAAATTATGTAAGTACAAAGCGGAAACTGAGGTAATGTGAAAATCTAGGTGGTGTTTGGGCGAAAGGTGGGCTAAACAAATAGACAACAGGTGGGAAACATGACTCTGACTCAGCATTTCTTGATGGTAGCGCAGCAGCTAATCAGAGCAAATGGCAAAACAATATACTAGTTTACTACAGCTGGTGGCGATTTACCTGGGTGGGGCACACACACACACACACACACACTCACATACACACACACACACACACACACACACACAGGCACACCGACACACACACAGACACACAGGCACACCGACACACACACACACACGCACACACACACACAGGCACACCGACACACACTCACACAAGCACACCGACACACACCAGTACTCACCTCAAACCTCTATAATTACAAAGGAAAGACAAAGCAATGCCAATATTACAGTTTTTTACACACTTGTCTCAATACCATGTCCACTTTTTCAAAACTCTTCACACAGTGTGCTTTTGAAACACACACCTGAGCACAACAGTTAATCTTTGGTGCAAAATGCACTTCAACCACCAAAACACTTCATATTTCACCCAAAAGTGACTCATGCTGCCATGACTATAGCATATGCTTTCTCCCATAAGACTACTTTGTCACTCAATGTTCAATGAACAACAAAACACAAATAACTTGGAGCATTGCTAAATACATATATTATGTGTTTCCCTCTCCTATATTTGTGCATCGACAAATATTTCTAGCCAAGCAGCTAAAGAAGCTTGTATGGTTTGCCTCTGTTGGTTTGCCTCTCACAATAGATGTCATGACTGAGTGTGGTAAATTTACAGTAAACTGTGAATAAATGAATTTTTTACTATATTGGGAACCCAGAATAACTATTTTTACTGTGTAATGTAAAACAATATATGATAAAGAAACAAATCACAAAAGCAACAGTATTCTTCAGAGGGTTTACAGTATTTTTACGTTTGTTCTCACAGTGCTCCACAATGATAAGGCGTCTTGGTTTGCAACCTAATTTGGAAACTTAACTTTTTAGTAGTTCTCCAAGGGCTACAATAAGTTTTTATTAACAAAAGAACAATGCAATATATTGTGGTGAGAGGCAGAAGCAAGCAGCCAAATAAGGGACTGAAAACGCAGCACATGCGTTGCTAGCCAACTGGCTAAGTTTTATCCCCTGCCACAGACAGCTCACAGCTACTCTGCAGTTGTGAATGTCACCTCACAACACTAGCTCTTCACCCACAACCTTCTGTTTACACCAACCTTAAAACTTCCCCCCTGCAACCTCTCCAGACACAAAATGACCAACCTACATAGCTTATACCATTCATCCCCTACAGCGGAATCTCCCTCATTACAGTTTTTTGCAATCGTTTTCACGCTTGTCTCAATACCATGTCCCCTTTTTCAAAACTCTTCACACAGTGTGCTTTTGAAAAACACAGCTGAGCACATCAGTTAACCTTTGCTGCAAAATGCACTTCAACCACTAAAACACTTAATATTTCACCCAAAAGTGACTCATGCTGCCATAACTATAGCATATGCTTTCTCCCATAAGACTACTTTGTCACTCAATGTTCAATGAACTACAAAACACAAACAACTTGGAGCATTGCTAAATACATATATTACGTGTTTCCTTTTCCTCTATTTTTGCATCCACAAATATTTCAAGCCAAGCAGCTAAAAGAAACTTTTGATCTGTTGGTTTGCCTCTCACAATAGATGTCATGACTGAGTGTGGTAAATTTACAGGAAACTGTAAATGAATGAAAGTTTTACTATATTGGAAACACAGAATAACAATTTTTACTGTGTAATGTAAAACAATATATGATAAAGAAACAAATCACAAAAGCAACAGTATTCTTCAGAGGGTTTGCAGTATTTTGACGTTTGTTCTCACAGACCAATATACTGTAATTCAGAAAAGAAAAATACAATACAATCAATTCCTCAAAATACATTACAATCAATAACAAATACATACCAAATAGCAATATTTCCACTATATACAGTAATTCGCACGTATATTGTCTGCCTATCAGTATCAGAAGTCTGGCATCTTGCTTTTATGCTCTATAACAAATCATAATCCAGCCATTTTGGAATAGCTAAACTAAATAAATATTCAAACATGAAATAAGTTAAACAAGCAGGGTTGAGAGGGCCAAGCAGTCTAGCAGTTTAGTGTCAACACATCGAAGCATTGCTGAAATATGACCTCACATCCTGTTTGGGGGATTCGCTGCCAAAACAGGGACTATAACAGACGAAACACAGAACGGAAAAAAACAGCAAAATCCAATCCCACCTCATCATGTAACAAAAATATTGATGACTGTTCTCTCTGAAGAAGCAAGTTGAAACAAGTGAAAGTTGGTACGGTGGCTTGGAAGAACAGCAGGTACACTTCTGTCATGGGGTCAGTGAATGTCTGCACAAGCCTCTTGACCCTGGCCTGATTTTCATATTTTTTGCATCCACAAATATTTCAAGCCAAGCAGCTAAAGAAACTTGATCTGTTGGTTTTCTTCTCACAATAGATGTCATGACTGAGTGTGGTAAATTTACAGTAAACTGTCAATGAATGAATGTTTTACTATATTGGAAACCCAGAATAACTA
Organism: Conger conger; assembly: GCF_963514075.1. Lineage (NCBI taxonomy): Eukaryota > Metazoa > Chordata > Actinopteri > Anguilliformes > Congridae > Conger > Conger conger. Next base: position 41,346,992 of record NC_083775.1, read on the forward strand.
TTTTTACTGTGTAATGTAAAACAATATATGATAAAGAAACAAATCACAAAAGCAACAGTATTCTTCAGAGGGTTTACAGTATTTTGACATTTGTTCTCACAGTGCAATATACTGTAATTCAGAAAAGAAAAATACAATACAATCAATTACTCAAAATACATTACAATCAATAACAAATACATACCAAAAAGCTATATTTTCATTATATACAGTAATTTGCACAAATATTGTCTGCCTATCAGTATCAGAAGTCTACTGTTGGCCTGGCCCATCCATCCTGTCCTCTGCATTTGGCCATAGATTTTCATCAACATCACTCCAAATGTTATCTCTTGCTATACACTGAGGAAAACATCTCTTTGCATGCCTTTTCCAGCCCTGGATGTGTTCCACTGTTATGTCCATACACCCAGCAGCCATTGCATCTAGAAGTGACATCTGTTCATGTGGGTGGAGGTCCTAAACCTTCACATATACCTTCATAAACTATTGGTATCTGAGTTCCTTGACACCCTCAGAGTTCCTGTCAAAGGGGACAGTGTACAACTGTTTCATCCTGATCTGATGTTTCTGTAGCACTCTTGAAATGGTTGTAGTGCTTGCACTGTCAGTGTTTGGAAATATGTTGTCTGCGATTATGTTGTTGCATATTTCTCTTAGCCTGATGCTGTTGTTGACAATGACCATCCCAACTATTGTATCCTCCTGTTGAGGTGTAAACATTCTTCCCCTTCCCCCTGTGTGACTGTGTGAGGTATCCGCTGGGTCCTGTAGTGAGTCAAAGACAAATGTGCACTGATACATCTGCTTTTTCTGGAGACTTCTCAAATCACAGTACTGCTGTAATATACACATCAATTGAACTCCTTCAGTCAGAATGCTGCAAATACTGTATAGTAACTGTTGGTTTGCCTGAAAATCCTCACTATTGAAGCCACTGTGGATCTAGGCAAGTTTGGTTGAACCCTCAACCTGCTTCCCTCAGGGACAGACCATGATTTACCAATGACTGTGGCTCTGATTTCATCAGACACAACTGTTCTTGCTCTTCTGCAACGTCTTCTTCCTCTGCCTCTGGCTGCATCCATTTCTCCCACCAAGGCTAACAAATTCAAATGCCAATCCAAAGATGGCCCCTTTTGTATATGTGGTAACGGGGCACAAACAACACCTGGGTAGGTTGTTCACTGAAATGACAGCCAGGTGTTTCAACAGTACATATACAGCAGTAATAGCGGAAAAATCTCTTCAGTGACAACTACATCTATATTTACCCAATATACATGCACATTTCAATGCAAGTATGATCACTTTTGCATGGATGATAACAAGGCTGCAAACAAAAAAAATGTAATAAACTGAATAAACTTTCTGCTCAAATCAGAACGTATTTCAGGCATATAGTTTCATTTTTCAGCCAAAATGCAACATATTTCCTTCCACAATGATCAGAATTTTATTGGGTTTTGAACTGAAAGTTAACTGTTTTGAACAGAGTATCTAAATGTCTGCAAAACTTCCTGTATTTGTACAAACTTTTGCTGGTAGTGAACATTGACTGAGAGAGGTATTCATGAATTTTGGAAGAAGTGGTGATTGAATGCCTTTAGTATGAAAGCAATGCAAAAATATCCACAGTTTAGTTCACATAGTCTAATGATATGGTGAATGTGTTAAGTGTTTTGAAAAAGTGGACATTGGCAGCGTGTGAAAACGATTGTAAAAAACTGTAAATATTAGTCAAAGACAACACAAGTAAACACAAAATGCAGTTTTTAAATGAAGGGAGAAAAAAAATCCAAACCTACATGGCCCCGTGTGGAAAAAGTGATTGCCCCCTAAACCTAATAACTGGTTGGGCCACCCTTAGCAGCAACAACTGCAATCAAGCGTTTGCGATAACTTGCAATGAGTCTCTTACAGCACTGTGGAGGAATTTTGGCCCACTCATCTTTGCAGAATTGTTGTAATTCAGCCACATTGGAGGGTTTTCGAGCATGAACTGCCTTTTTAAGGTCATGCCACAGCATCTCAATAGGATTCAGGTCAGGACTTTGACTAGGCCACTCCAAAGTCTTCATTTTGTTTTTCTTCAGCCATTCAGAGGTGGACTTGCTGGTGTGTTTTGGATCATTGTCCTGCTGCAGAACCCAAGTTCGTTTCAGCTTGAGGTCACGAACAGATGGCCGGACATTCTCCTTCAGGATTTTTTGGCAGACAGCAGAATTCATGGTTCCATTTATCTTCCAGGTCCTGAAGCAGCAAAACAGCCCCAGACCATCACACTACCACCACCATATTTTACTGTTGGTATGATGTTCTTTTTCTGAAATGCGGTGTTACTTTTACGCCAGATGTAATGGGACACACACCTTCCAAAAAGTTCAACTTTTGTCCTGTCAGACCACAGAGTATTTTCCCAAAAGTCTTGGGGAACATCAAGATGTTTTCTGGCAAAATTGAGACGAGCCTTAATGTTCTTTTTGCTCAGCAGTGGTTTTCGTCTTGGAACTCTGCCATGCAGGCCATCTTTGCCCAGTCTCTTTCTTATGGTGGAGTCATGAACACTGACCTTAACTGAGGCAAGTGAGGCCTGCAGTTCTTTGGATGTTGTTGTGGGGTGTTTTGTGACCTCTTGGATGAGTTGTCGCTGCGCTCTTGGGGTAATTTTGGTCGGCTGACCACTCCTGGGAAGGTTCACCACTGTTCCATGTTTTCGCCATTTGTGGATAATGGCTCTCACTGTGGTTCGCTGGAGTCCCAAAGCTTTAGAAATGGCTTTATAACCTTTTCCAGACTGATAGATCTCAATTACTTTCTTTCTCATTTGTTCCTGAATTTCTTTAGATCTCGGCATGTCTAGCTTTTGAGGATCATTTGGTCTACTTCACTTTGTCAGGCAGGTCCTATTTAAGTGATTTCTTGATTGAGAACAGGTGTGGCAGTAATCAGGCCTGGGTGTGGCTAGAGAAATTGAACTCAGGATTGATAAACCACAGTTATGTTTTAACAGGGGTGGCAATCACTTTTTCACACAGGGCCATGTAGGTTTGGATTTTTTTTCTCCCTTAATAATAAAAACCTTCATTTAAGAACTGCATTTTGTGTTTACTTGTGTTGTCTTTGACTAATATTTAAATTTGTTTGATGATCTGAAACATTTAAGTGTGACAAACATGCAAAAAAATAAGAAATCAGGAAGGGGGCAAACACTTTTTCACACCACTGTATGTGATCCTACATTCACAGCTGCATTGTCTACTGAGAGTCCAATGCAGTTCTCCCAAGGGATGCCATGCTCCTCTAAGGTGGTATTCATTTTGGAGAAGATTTCACTTGCTGTCCCACATCTCGGCCCACTTGTTGTACACATGCTTAAAAACCGGTGGACAACTTTGCAGCCCATGAAGATCCGGACAGTAAGTGGGTTCATCTTTTCCACCCCTATAATGACAAGTTAGAATCATACAGATGTTCATGTTAACAGATGTTTAAAAATACACAAAGCAAATGTTTTGCAGAGGATAAAAATCTCAAATAGTTTAGTAATAAGGGTATATGGGGCTTTTTTCATCTCCTTCACAAGCTCCTGCGTGAAATAAGGCACGAGTGCTTCATTGGTAATGCAGGATGACTTAGTCCTGGCACACCTGTACTCCTGTGCTGTCTTCGAATCTCCGTGATCAACTATAACACAAAACTCTTGAACCTTGACAGGACCATGACACATATTATACCTTAACCGCTTGTGCAGACATCCCCCCAACAGAGGGAATGGGCATTGCATATTGGGATATTGTGGCTGTGGACTGGAGAGCTCGTTGCTTTTCTTGGTGGCCTTTGCTTTTTATGTGGCGCACTACATCTGTCACACCCTGGTGGCAACATGAGTTTTCAATACGGCAGACTGAACACCAGTAGTACATGTTGAGGCTCCCTCTGGTAATAAATGGCCATGAAGAGGTCCACTCATTTTTGGCGATGCGTACTGGCTACGTGACTCCTTAATTATACCAGCCTTTAACAACTCCTGCAAGTGCTGACGAACATCGTCAATATCTGCTGGAGCTAAACGTCTTGAACGTTCTCTGAATGGCTTTTGGTCGGTCATCCTGATATGATGTTCCACATCCTTTGCCAGGCCGACATCCCATTCATGCAATGAGAATATGCTTGCTCGCTCACAAAACTTTTGACGGAGTCGCTCTTTCCATTGGTGTGGTATGGGCGAGTCGCCAAACTGGATCAGTTGAGGATCCGACTCTGTTGGAACACTCACTGCCTCAGTTTTAATTTTCAGAGATGGAACGACTGGATCAGCGTGACACAGTTGACCTAAGACAGTTCCAACTGGGATGATTGTGTCTTTCATGGACTCATTCTGGATAAGCACAGTGAGGTGATCATTCACTGCGGTACTCTGCACGACCATAGGCTGCAGCAGTACTCCGGATGGTAATGGAACAGTGGGTGATACCTCAACCATCAACATGTCTTTACCCGGGGGCCTCTTCCACTCCACTTCACAGATGGCGCAGCATTCAACACCAGGAGGTAAGGTTAGTGAGCCTGGACCCATCCACTTCACACATCCCACTTCATCCTCTTCACCCTCAGTGGTAGGTTGGTCAGTGTGCAGAAAGGAGTTCTTTGCTTTTATGCCAAGAGTCTGTGCAATGTCCACTCCTGTGGTCTCTCTGCAGAGCATGGACAGTCTCTGGAACAGGTTGGCATTTGTGCCTAGGATCACAAGGGTCTTTTCAGGACTTTTGGGACTTGGGAAAATCAGAGCAAGGAAAGTGTCTCCTTGGCACCTGTGCCATTCTCTGGAAGCTCCATCTCCACTATAACATATCCCAGGTAGGGGTAACTGGTGTCGCTTAACCCCCATACCACCAATCCTGACACAGGCTGGATTGGGACATCAGATAAGTGGCACTTGTACCAGTTCTCAAAAATAATGGTGATTTGAGAGCCGCTATCAAGAAGTGCATCACAATGCTGGCCATTTATCTTCACTGGAATGATTGAACAGGGGCCGATCAGTCCTTGAGGAATGTCTCTTTCCAAAGCGGTTACCTCACTTTTCTTAGCTGAGCACACTGTATGACGACCCCCTGATGCTTGAGAGGATGATTCACCCTGTTTAGCTTTCTTTAGAGAGTGTATCAGCCTTTGAATAACTTTGGCCTGATTCTCTGCATTTTGGCATTTGGCAGAATAGTGGCCGTTTTCACCACAGCGATAACAAAAGTTCCCATCAGAGTCGTTAGATGGTGGCTTTATATTATCACTATGGGCTTGTCTTGATGACTCTACTCTAAGAACTGCAGCAGGGGATTCAGAGACTTTAGGCTTATGGCCTGCCATTTGCTTTTGCAGGTTCTTCACTTGTTTTCTTAACGCAGCTACTTCATTATCACCGCCTGTCTCTGGGGTGGGCACTTGTGTCAGTGACACAGATTCTTTGCTATCTGCTACAGCTTGGCTAGGCAAAGTTCTCATGGCAGTGAACATTGACTTGAGTTCTTGAATTTCTGATCTCAAACACTCAACATCATCCTGTCTACTGTCTGCAGCAGGGTTTGTGTGAACTCTCTGGACAGATGTGTTCAGCTTCATCCTTGAAGACTCATACTCTTCTTCACTTCTGATCTCACTCAGCAGTTCCAAGAATGATGGAGGGTTTTCCTTCCGTTCGCGGAGTTTGAGCTGAACAAGCATCATATCAGAGTGGACAGCACCTCTCAGCAGCTGCTCCACTCGAGCACGGTCAGCACGGCCTGTAGGGAGACCTCCGCGACGAACCACCTTGGTCAACGACAATTCTAAACGCCTCAGAAAGTCAGACAACTTTCCTTCGGCTGCTGCTGTAGCAACCTAAAGGCAAAATACATGTCTTCACCTGTCTCAGCAGACAAAAGCACTCTCAATGGCTTCTAAGCACTGAGCAGGACTAACCTCTGGATCAGCAGTCCGCACCGCCTTTACCACAGCTAACGCAGGACCTTTCAGACTTTCCATGATACGCAGTCGTTTCTCCTTAGTGGAACACTCGCTCTCCTCAACCATCAGACGCACATGCTCTAACCAATGCTCAAGAGACTCTTCTCCAATTGGAGTTGGCAAAGTACCTGAGAACAATAGACTCAGCCGAGCCAGCCTCTTGTGGTTCTCCCAACAAACTCTTTAACAGGCTTGTAGGAACGTTATCAGGAGCAGGACTTTCAGAAGCACTAACAATCCTCCACTTTTCTGTCATGCCAGCTGGCAACAGCTCAGGAGGGACTTTGGTAGGGTCCACCGTCTCTTTACACTCGCATAGCACTCTGTGATGATCCAGCTTCAGACTAAATGTCCGTCCCCTCACTCGCACTCGGCCTAAGGCTTTGATAGTTCCCATGGCTTCTTCAATCCGGGCATTCTCAACGTCTTCTGGAATCAGCAACATGGCATCATCCAACTCTTCTCTTCTCCACCAGTCTTTGAGCTCTTTAACTAATTCTCCAGTTCTACTCTGAGTCTCCATTTTCATTTAGGTTTACAGCTTCTCAGTAAATTAGTTGACTTAATTTCTTTGAAAAACTAATAAAAAATGAATGGCTAATGCGAACCAATTAGCATCCAATTACTAATTAATTGCATTAATTAACTGATCCCGGACGAGCCCCCATTTTATGTAGCGCCCCCTAGCGTGTCTGGCTATTAGTGTGGAGTGCGCTCCCCGAATTCCTATATAGCGAGAGATCACCCTCTCTAGTGTTAATTAATGCTCTAATGAAATTACTTAATTATTACTTACTTATTGACTGCTACACCTATTAGCATACTCTCAGTATCAAATAAGCTACACAAAGACAGGCAAATATCCAAGAGAATCAAGTTTAAACTATTTACTTGAAAAATATGTTATATACAGATATACACATGGAAATATAACAGATAAACCCAAATGAATGGCTTGTTTTTCAGTTCTTTAACTGCTATGCATTCACAAAACACAGTTCAGTCAACAGTCCAGCCCCTCTCCAGGAGTTTGGTTCCGGAACCAGTACTGTGCGTGGAGGTGAGCCCAACTATATCTAGTTGGTACCGCTCTGCCTCCCGCACTAGCTCCGGTTCCTTCCCCACCAGAGAGGTGACGTTCCACGTCCCCAGAACCAGTCTGCGACGCCGAGGATCAGCATGCCCGGATCCCCACCTTTGCCTACTGCCCGTTGGGCAAAGCACCCGACTCCGATGCCGACCACTGCAGGTGGTGAGCCCACAGGGCGGCGACCCCACGTGACCAGTTCGGGCAGTAGGCAAAGGCGGGGATCCAGGCGTGCTGATCCTCGGCGTCGCAGACTGGTTCTGGGGACGTGGAACGTCACCTCTCTGGTGGGGAAGGAACCGGAGCTAGTGCGGGAGGCGGAGCGGTACCAACTAGATATAGTTGGGCTCACCTCCATGCACAGTACTGGTTCCGGAACCAAACTCCTGGAGAGGGGCTGGACTCTGTTCTTTTCTGGAGTCGCTCAAGGTGAGAGGCGCCGGGCGGGTGTGGGGATACTCACAAGCCACCGGCTGAGCGCCACTGTGTTGGAGTTCCACCCGGGGAACGAGAGGGTCGCCTCTCTGCGACTACGTGTCGCTGGGGGGAAGGCTCTGACTGTCATTTGTGCTTATGCACCAAATGGCAGTTCAGAGTATCCGGCCTTCTTGGAGTCACTGGGCGGCATCCTGGAAAGGGTGCCACCCGGAGACTCCATAGTTCTGCTGGGCGACTTCAACGCTCACGTGGGCAATGACGGAGAAACCTGGAGGGGGGTGATTGGGAGGAACGGCCTGCCTGATCTGAACCCAAGCGGTGTTTTGTTATTGGACTTCTGTGCTGGTCATGGATTGTCGATAACAAACACCATGTTCGAGCATAGGGTAGCTCATAAGTGTACTTGGTACCAGAGCACCTTAGGCCAAAGATCGATGATCGACTTTGTGGTCGTATCATCAGACCTGCGGCCGTATGTCTTGGACACTCGGGTGAAGAGAGGAGCAGAGCTGTCAACTGATCACCACCTGGTGGTGAGTTGGATCAAGTGGCCGGGGAGGCTGCCGGACAGACCCGGTAAACCCAAACGTGTAGTGAGGGTGAACTGGGAACGTCTGGCGGAGGCCCCTGTTCGCGAGGTCTTCAACTCCCACCTCCGGAAGAACTTCTCACGCATCCCGGGGGAAGCTGGGGACATGGAGTCCGAGTGGGCCATGTTCAAAGCCTCCATTGCAGAGGCGGCAAGCAGGAGCTGTGGCCAGAAGGTCATCGGTGCCTGTCGGCGCGGCAACCCAAGAACCCGCTGGTGGACACCAGCGGTGAGGGAGGCCGTCAAGCTGAAGAAGGAGGCCTTTCGGGCTTGGCTGGCCCGGGGGTCCCCTGAAGCAGCAGACAGGTACCGGGTGGCCAGAAGGGCTGCGGCTTCGGCAGTCTCTGAAGCAAAAACCCGGGTATGGGAGGAGTTCGGGGAGGCTATGGAGAAGGACTTTCGGTTGGCCTCGAGGAAGTTCTGGCAAACCATCCGACGACTCAGAAAGGGAAAGCAGGGCTTGTCTCAGGCTGTTTTCAGCAGGGGAGGAGAACTGCTGACCCGGACTGGGGATATTGTCGGGCGGTGGAAAGAGCACTTCGAGGAGCTCCTGAACCCGAACAACACGTCCTCTGTGGAAGAGGCAGAGCCTGAAGACTCGGGGGAATCTGCACCTATATCCCTGGCGGAAGTTGCTGAGGTAGTCAAAAAGCTCCTCAGTGGCAAGTTGCCGGGTGTAGATGAGATTCGCCCTGAGATGCTGAAGGCTCTGGACATTGCTGGGCTGTCTTGGCTGACACGCCTCTTCAGTGTCGCGTGGAGGTCGGGGACAGTACCTGTAGAGTGGCAGACCGGGGTGGTGGTCCCCATTTTCAAGAAGGGGGACCGGAGGGTGTGCTCCAATTACCGGGGTATCACACTCCTCAGCCTCCCTGGGAAAGCTTACTCTAGGGTACTGGAAAGGAGGCTCCGACCGACGGTCGAACCTCGGATTCAGGAGGAGCAATGTGGCTTCCGTCCTGGCCGTGGAACGGTGGACCAGCTCTTTACCTTGGCAGGGTTGCTGGCGGGGTCATGGGAGTTTTCCCATCCAGTCCACATGTGCTTTGTGGACTTGGAGAAGGCTTTCGACCGTGTCCCCCGGGGAACCCTGTGGGGTGTACTGCGGGAGTATGGGGTACCGGGGCCGTTGTTACGAGCCATCAGGTCCCTGTATAACCAAAGTGAGAGCTGTGTCCGCATTCTCGGCACAAAGTCAAGCACGTTTCCGGTGGGTGTTGGACTCCGCCAAGGTTGCCCCTTGTCACCGGTCCTGTTTGTGGTATTCATGGACAGGATCTCAAGGCGCAGCCGAGGTGAGGAGAGTGTCCGGTTTGGTGACCTCAGAATCGCATCTCTGCTTTTTGCGGATGATGTGGTTCTGCTGGCTTCATCGGACCGTGACCTTCAGCACGCACTGGAGCGGTTTGCAGCCGAGTGTGAAGCGGCCGGGATGAGAGTCAGCACCTCCAAGTCCGAGGCCATGGTTCTCTGCCGGAAAACGGTGGATTGCTCCCTCCGGGTTGGGAACGAGTCTTTGCCCCAAGTGAAGGAGTTCAAGTATCTCGGGGTCTTGTTCGCGAGTGAGGGTAGAAGGGAGCGTGAGATCGACAGGCGGATCGGTGCAGCGTCAGCAGTAATGCGGGCGTTGCACCGGACCGTTGTGGTGAAGAGGGAGCTGAGCCGGAAGGCGAAGCTCTCGATTTACTGGTCGATCTACGTCCCAACCCTCACCTATGGTCACGAGCTTTGGGTAGTGACCGAAAGAACGAGATTGCGTATACAAGCGGCCGAAATGAGCTTCCTCCGTAGGGTGGCCGGGCTCAGCCTTAGAGATAGGGTGAGGAGCTTGGACATCCGGAGGGAGCTCGGAGTAGAGCCGCTGCTCCTTCGCGTCGAAAGGAGCCAATTGAGGTGGTTCGGGCATCTGATCAGGATGCCTCCCGGGCGCCTCCCTTTGGAGGTTTTCCGGGCTCGTCCAACTGGGCGGAGACCCCGAGGGAGACCCAGAGCCCGCTGGAGAGATTATATATCTCTCCTGGCCAGGGAACGCCTCGGGATCCCCCAGGAGGAGCTAGAATGCGTTGCTGGGGAGAGGGACGCCTGGAATACCCGGCTTTGCCTACTGCCCCCGCGACCCGACTCCGGATAAGCGGGTGATGATGGATGGATGGACAGTTCAGTCAAAATATTTAAACCACACTTTCAGTTTCAAACCTAAAACTAAGCCGGCAAATATATAACCTAAACGCAATAATATTGGGTACCCAACCAGTTGTCAGCAGAGAGATGCAGGCCTGTATTGATGCTAGCGTTCGGTGAAGCCTCAAACAAAATGGCTGCTTTGCGCCCTGACTGCTGATTGGGCCTCACTCCAAGGAAGTGAACACATTTTTTAATGCATGTAAACAGTATTTAAACATTTTTTAGATTATTCAAAACACGTTTTAAATGAGTTTAGGAAATACCCAAAATTCCCCTAGGGCTTCCATGAAGCTTGGTCTGAAGATCATCCCTGTCAAATCTCTTCTTTGGGATCTCCCAAAGTATCCTTTAATTTTGTTAAAGGAATCAGATCAACATTTATGAGGCAAAAAAGTTGTTTTTGTTCATTGCAGCACCCCCCAGAGGTGAAATGACACCATATTTTCCCCACGTCCTCACTTCCTGTTTGGTGGCTTCACCGCCTATTTTGATTTTCTTTGAATGTAATGGACAAAAGCTTTTGCCTCTGCCTTGGGATCTCCCAAGATACAACCACGCACAAAAATGACTCAAAAATCCATCTGATTTTTTGTGAGGCTTGTTCCGGAAATCATCTGGGCCAAATTTGGTGAAGATTGGGTAAACTTTTTTTAACCTTTCATTAAAATCCAATATGGTATCAATTAGGTTTACATGTAAAGTTACCATGTCTTGGCCTTGGCATGGTATATCACAGTATTGCCAGACATGAGAATATATTTTTTTAAGCAAATCACCATCACCAGTTATTAGTGTAAAACCCCACAGCTAACCCAATGACGGAATTTAGCGGGGGCCGAAGGGGATTTTGCGTGCTTGTCCTTCTGGCGTTGCTGGGAGAACATTAGTTGGGTTAATTATTATCCTCCGTACAAGAACAGAGCACAATTATGTTTAAGAATATACTGGGTCCGTTGCCATGGGTCGGATATGGATTGACCTGCCCCATATCCCGCTTATAGCTGGCCAGAAACGGATCAGTACAATTCTTAATATTCTCCGTTCTCAAACGGGGCCGTATTGTACGCTTAGTGGTTACTATAGTTTTACTAGTTTATCTGACTCCATTTAAAATATAATTCAGCAATTTGGGTTTGCAACTTACGCGGACCTCGGGAGTGATTACATTCGACTTGTACCTGCGCCACCATTACTCAATATATGCTCCCGGGATTAGCATTACTGCTGAAATCTCAGTTCGGTGGAGAACTCAGAGGCTGAGGGTCCAATCAACACAATACATGCAAACCTGCCATGATATTTGCGAGCCCAGGTCGGCGTAGCATTGTCTGGGCTCCTTAGAGCTAATTTGGCAGGAACCGGCGCTATAACGCCCATGGGTTCCCTTCGCACCAGATTACAAGAGCCTTGCGTCGCCCGACCCTTTAAGGGACAGAAATTGCTGGCCTCACAACTTAGAACTATCACAGGTGTACCGCCCCGCCGATCGGTCGGTCTTTGGCCACCATTTCCCCCTGAGTATTTCAGTCGTAATTTAGGCTGAAAAGGTACAAGATGAATTAGAGTCATGGAGATCACGCAAGTTACAAACAAAATAGTTTATTCGCAGACAGGTAGGTTATTAGCTTTAGAATATCACAATCAAGTATAAAATACACAAATTAAGAATAGAAATAGAGTAAATAATCATACCTAGCCTGCTTGGACTACACACAAACACAGAGTATAGAATATGCCGTATGGAAAGTCGAATACGATCTTCCTGATACTTACATACATACATACATACATACACAAGGCATGTTGTGTGGGAAGTCGAATACGATCTTCCCAGATTGGTCTGTCTCCCTTGCTTTTATGCCAAATCATACGTTTGAAACCAGGCGGCAGTGCCATAAATCAACCTGGAGGGGTGGTCAAATCTGGAATTTAGACCCCCACCGTTGGGGGTTGTTGAGTAGGGAAAATGAGATGATTACCAGGAGAGGACGTGTAGGTTTTCCCTTGGGATACTGAAACTATAGTTGATTAAATTCCATTTGGTATGAAATGTATCTCATCCGATTCCTTGATTTTATCAGATCACATCCATACCAAACAGATTACCCTTATGTTTTATTATGTTGCAGTTATCATGAAACTTCCCTCCTGATTATCCATTTTACATGCAATTCCTGTTACCATTACATAAGACTTAATGCAATAATACAAGGATCACATGGGCAATGTTTTCAAGGTGTTACCGGGTCTATTTACTATCTTAATAGCAGTTTTGAATATTTCATCTAAGAGAGCACTGTGGCATTGTCCGGAGTCTTCCCCCTTGGAAGTGACCAGGTATGGGGTCACAGGGAGGTCACCAATGCTTGGGAGGATTCTTTTCCCATGACCCAACTGGCCTTGGACCACTCATACATCTTAACCAGCAGCCCTTCCTGACCTTAACCACCATGCTACAGGCCGCCCCATCATATCTATGAATGCTGTAGTTGGGAGTTTTCATGATAACTGCATTATGCTGTATATTATGTAAATATGGGAAACTGGGCAAAAGTTGTCTCTGTAGAAGCCATGTGTTTTAGCCCCCTGCCTGGTGGGCCTGGCTGTAAATTATAGATGGGTGACTCACTTTTAGGGTCAAGAACTAAGGCCTGGATTTCGGAGATAAGGAGAAGAAACCAAACAGTCTGGGATGTCTCCTTTCCTTTCATTCACCCAAATCAGGTTTATCCAAAAGGTATATTACCATGAGAGGCACAAAGACATATTTACAGCATAATGCAGTTATCATGAAAACTCCCAACTACAGCATTCATAGATATGATGGGGCGGCCTGTAGCATAGTGGTTAAGGTCAGGAAGGGCTGCCATTTGTTTAGACTACCTGTTGGGGAGTTAAGATGTATGAGTGGTCCAAGGCCAGTTGGGTCATGGGAAAAGAAGACTCCGGACAATGCCACAGTGCCCTCATTTGGGCACTGCTGTCATTACACCGGTGACTGCTCTCTTGGATTAAATATTCAGAACTGCTATTATAGTAAATAGACCCGGTAACACCTTGAAAACATTGCCCATGTGATCCTTGTATTATTGCATTAAGTCTTATGTAATGGTAACAGGAATTGCATGTAAAATGGATAATCAGGAGGGAAGTTTCATGATAACTGCAACATAATAAAACATAAGGGTAATCTGTTTGGTATGGATATGATCTGATAAAATCAAGGAATCGGATGAGATACATTTCATACCAAATGGAATTTAATAAACTATAGTTTCAGTATCCCAAGGGAAAACCTACACGTCCTCTCCTGGTAATCATCTCATTTTCCCTACTCAACAACCCCCAACGGTGGGGGTCTAAATTCCAGATTTGACCACCCCTCCAGGTTGATTTATGGCACTGCCGCCTGGTTTCAAACGTATGATTTGGCATAAAAGCAAGGGAGACAGACCAATCTGGGAAGATCGTATTCGACTTCCCACACAACATGTCTTGTGTATGTATGTATGTATGTATGTAAGTATCAGGAAGATCGTATTCGACTTTCCATACGGCATATTCTATACTCTGTGTTTGTGTGTGGTCCAAGCAGGCTAGGTATGATTATTTACTCTATTTCTATTCTTAATTTGTGTATTTTATACTTGATTGTGATATTCTAAAGCTAATAACCTACCTGTCTGCGAATAAACTATTTTGTTTGTAACTTGCGTGATCTCCATGACTCCAATTCATCTTGTACCTTTTCAGCCTAAATTACGACTGAAATACTCAGGGGGAAATGGTGGCCAAAGACCGACCGATCGGCGGGGCGGTACACCTGTGATAGTTCTAAGTTGTGAGGCCAGCAATTTCTGTCCCTTAAAGGGTCGGGCGACGCAAGGCTCTTGTAATCTGGTGCGAAGGGAACCCATGGGCGTTATAGCGCCGGTTCCTGCCAAATTAGCTCTAAGGAGCCCAGACAATGCTACGCCGACCTGGGCTCGCAAATATCATGGCAGGTTTGCATGTATTGTGTTGATTGGACCCTCAGCCTCTGAGTTCTCCACCGAACTGAGATTTCAGCAGTAATGCTAATCCCGGGAGCATATATTGAGTAATGGTGGCACAGGTACAAGTCGAATGTAATCACTCCCGAGGTCCGCGTAAGTTGCAAACCCAAATTGCTAAATTATATTTTAAATGGAGTCAGATAAACGAGTAAAACTATAGTAACCACTAAGCATACAATACGGCCCCGTTTGAGAACGGAGAATATTAAGAATTGTACTGATCCGTTTCTGGCCAGCTATAAGCGGGATATGGGGCACGTCAATCCATATCCGACCCATGGCAACGGACCCAGTATATTCTTAAACATAATTGTGCTCTGTTCTTGTACGGAGGATAATAATTAACCCAACTAATGTTCTCCCAGCAACGCGAGAAGGACAAGCACGCAAAACCCCCTTCGGCAGTTTAATGTCTCATTGTATTCTGAAATGAAAGCATAGAACAAATAAACAATTGAGGTTAAAAAATAAATCATGGAATCAATTTATAAACCAAAATGTATTGACTCATCAAAGTAGCCACCTTTGGCAGATATAACAGCTGAACACGCTCGTGGCATTCTTTCTACAATGGAAATCAAATATTCTGCAGAAAGTTCTTCCCAACTCTGTTGCAGAAGTTCCCATAAATGTGTGGCACTTGTAGGTTGCTTTGCTTTCACTCTTCTGTCCAGTTCATCCCAAACCAGCTCGATGGGGTTTAAGTCTGTGCTGGCCACTCCGTGTTTTCAAGCTTACCATCTTGTTCTTTTTTCCTGAGGTAGTTCTGGCATTGCTTGGACGTATGTTTTGGGTCATTATCTTGCTGTAGGATGAACCCCTGACCAACTAGGCGCATACCAGAGGGTACTGCATGGCGCTGCAGAATGCTGTGGTAGCCGTTTTGGTTCAGGGTGCCTCTCACTCTGTACAAGTCACCGACCCTGGATCCAGAAAAACAGCCCCAGACCATCACGCTTCCTTCTCCATGTTTGACAGTTGATGTCAGACACTGAGGAACCATCCTTTCACCTACTCAACGGCGTACAAAAATCCTGCGTGATGAACCGAAGAATTCAAACTTTGATTCATCAGTCCATAACACCTTCTTCCAGTCTTCAGTCGTCCATTGGCGGTGTTTCATGGCCCAGGCAAGCCTCTTCTTCTTATTCTGACGTCTTAGCAATGGCTTTCTTGCTGCAACTCAACCGTTCAAACCTGCAAGTCGAAGTCTTCTCTTCACAGTTGAAACTGAAACTTGCTTACTACGACCACTATTAAGCTGTGCTTGAAGCTGTTGTCCTGTGAGCTGCCTATCACGCAAGCTGTTGACTCTCAGAAACTTGTCTTCTGATTCTGTTGTGGCTGTCAGAGTTTCTCCCAGTTTCTGAGTGCCTTTTGATGGTGAAGGAAACTGTACTCACTGACACCTTGACTTTCTTCGCAATCTCTCTGTAGGAAAGCCCTACATTTTTAAGTGTCATGATGGTCTGTCTCTCTTCCATTGTTAATTGCCTTTTTCTCGCCATTTTTATAGTAACACACTACTTTCTGCAGTACAATACTGTTCAAATGGTGCTCACAAGGGTATGGTACCATAGTGTGTTCCAACACTACTTTTATGCAGACAGAGGGGGTTGTAAGTAATCAAGAAAAGTTGGAACACCTGTAGGAATTGGTAGCACCAACTTTCAAGGCTTGATCAACCTCCATTGCTGCAGAACAGCTTTAAGTTGTTAACCCATTTCTTGTTCCCTGAAAAAGGCCTTTTTGTATAATTCTGAAATGTATATTATTTTTCAGTAACCTTACCTTTTGTTTTAACCTCTAGCAGTTCACTACTTACCTTTGTACCATTTCAAGCTATTCATTGGACTTGAACGGCTTCAATAAAAAACTGGAAAAATTGGGGTGTTCTAAAACTTTTGACCGGTAGTGTATGTACACAATTTTATGTCTGAAAAGCCAATGTTAGATGTAAAAAATGGAAGCGTTGCACCCCTATTTTAATGATATATGGGAAGTCCCAGAATGTTGTTCAGCTCAATTCCAATTAAGTCCTAGTTCTGGGTACTAAACTGGCACAGCTTCACCCTTTCTGCCACCTTGGTGAGATTGTGCATTGGGTGGGGATTCTGGAGTGTGCAATCGCAATTGTGTCCCATTTTGGGCCTCTGTTGCCTTTGCCTTGAACCAGCCCTGTTTCTAAGCCTGACAGGAAGTCACTGATCAAACCGGGTTCTCCAAGTCCAAATGTCAAAGGAGTAAGAAAAAAAAATGGGTGTCCTTTTTGACCCAAATTGAAGATTTCAGAGGCTCGTTCCTAAGGTTACCCAGGCATGCTACTTTCAAATCATACATACAATAATATTCATCTCACACTCTCTGGTCATCTCTCCTTCCATTCGCATAGTTTTTCCTGTGCTCCCAGCTGCCACACAACCCCAAAGCATAATGGATAAACCTCCATGCTTACCAATTGGCAAGGGGTTCTTCTCTACAAAGGCTTCAAACTTTTTTCCTCCAAAAATACCTTCTTTGGAGGTGGCCAAAAAGTTACATTTTGGTTTTGTCAGTCCAAATCACATTGTGCAAAAAGGCTTTAGGCTTCTCAGTGTATTTTGCGTACTTCAGGTGCTTAATTTTGTGTTGAGGTCGTTCTTTCTGGCAACTTTGTCATGTATGTCTTATGACGACATGGCTCAGGCAGTAGGAGCAGTCGTCTGGCAGTCGGAGGGTTGCCGGTTCAATCCCCCGCCCGGGTGGTGTCGAAGTATCCCTGAGCAAGACACCTAACCCCCAAATGCTCCTGACGAGCTGGTCGGGGCCTTGCATGGCAGCCAATCGCCATCGGTGTGTGATTGTGTGTATGAATGGGTGAATGGAGAAGCATCAATTGTACAGTGCTTTGGATAAAGGCGCTATATAAATGCCTGCCATTTACCATGTCTTTGTTTTCATGGGTCAGGAGCTTCAGTTACTGATCTAAGTGTCTTTGACCATGGACTGTTTGTTGGTGGTTTGCGTACCTCAGAAACTACTGATCTCCTGGGATTTTCATGCAGAATAGTCTCTAGAGCAGGGGTCACCAACCTTTTTGAAACTGAGAGCTACTTCATGGGTACTGAGTCACACTAAGGGCTACCAGTTTGTTTTGTCACGCACACAATACTGACCTTTGAACTAGAGTAGGTCAGAGTTCACATAAACTTATCAAAACTTCATGTATAATAAACATATTTTTAAGATATTGTCATTTTTAAATCTATATAAATGCAAGTGTGATTAAAAAAAAATAGCAACAGAATAAAATTAAATTTTAGATGCAGCTCACTAGTGAGTGCTATTTTTAGAACAGGCCTCTCTGAAGAGCATCTCTGAACACACAACGCATCATAACTCTAAGTGGATAGGCTACAGCAGTAGAGGTCTAAAAAAGAAGTCTAATAAATACCTAATAAAATGCTGACTGAGTGTATATTTGATCTATTTTACTGTTATTGTTACTTTTATCCATCTGCCATGTCTTATTTGTGCCTTCCACTATATTTCGATCTATATTTGCTTTTTTGTTTTTTGAAAGTGCTTTGAATGAAAAGCTGTATGAATTAAGTAATTTATTCATGTGTGTATTTATTAATTGTGTTCACACTAATAAAGACTGTTGCAAAATAAAATGAGAACATAATTTTGCATTTGAATGATACACATTACATTTACTACCTTTAACAACCAGTGACAGAAGGATAGCACTGACTATGTATTCTTCTAACTCCCACCTCATTATGTGAAGTACTGCAGAGGTATTCTTATCTAAATAGCAACGGCATGTTTCTTCTGCCACATTAGATTTGTCATCATAAATAAGAGGAAGCTGTGTGGTTTCCTGCGCAGAGACTTGTTCATCACACCAGAGGGTACAAAATGTTCACAGTAAGGCCGAAGCAAAATAAAACTACAAGCTTTTGCATGTGATGAACTGTCACCATCAAAGATGAAGCTAAACAATTTTGAAATGCTTTAGATATATTTTACCAACAATTAATTCAGTGAATTAGCAGGTGATGAGGGGCAAAGTGGACAAATGTGTTGAAATTAACTTCATTTTCACACAAGCTCTGAGACTGACAGACCAGTTTTTGAATAATGATATGTCAGAAGGACAGG